>NC_050579.1:58288071-58384633 GCF_011100635.1 Trichosurus vulpecula
TGGGGGACAGACAGCCTATGTTAAGACACAGAGCTGTGGAGGATGGAAGGTCAAGGGTGAGAAACAGTCAGAAGGTCAGTCTGGCCCCACTAAATAATAATAATGTGAAATACAGCTGGACTGGGAGGTTGGAGCCAGGTTTTAAGGGCTTTAAATGGGAGTTATCGAAGATTCTTGAGTAAGAGAATGACCTCATCCATGCTGTGCTTTAGGAAAATCATCTTGGCACCCGTGTAGAGAAGCACTGTGGTGGAGAAGGTGACCCTACTTTGCCAGAGCTAAGCAGAAATTTGGGGAGAAACCGTTTACTTTGCCTAGCTCTGCCTGTCTCCCCCCCAGCATCCCGCAGATAATAACACAACCACAATGATAATAATAATAGCTAGCATTCATATAGCACTTACTATGTGCTAGGCACTGCAGTATTACCCGGGGGGAGTGTCCCCTCTGTCTCATTCCTGGATGTAGCCCAGGCACACTGGCAGCTTTTTCTCCCCAATAAGAAGCAACAAGACAGGATGAGAGAGAACCGCTCAGGCTTATCTCTCTGGTACCTGGAGGAGGAAAGGAAGGCAGCAATTAATTGTACAAGGCCTGCCGTTTGTGCCGCTTAGGCTCAGATAAAAAGTTTAATTATCCCTAAGCCCTAATACAAATTAATTAGCCTCCCATATTACTAGGGTAAGCTCGCCTGTCCCTGCTTCAGCGTAGACAGCACTTTGCATTCCCGAAGACACCAGATTGGATTCTGAGGCAGGAGAGAGTCTGGGGCCCATCTGTTGTGAAGGGGCTTGTTGCGAACTGGAACACTGGGCCCCAGATTCAGGGTCCTGACTGGGCATCGGTCTCTGCTGGTTCTCTGCTCCAGACCTTCCAGTCCTGGTCTCTGAGGGCCCCTTTCACTTTCAAACACCATTATCAGAAAGGCTCATTTTTCTTGGGGAAGGAGACAAAGCTTTGTGCTAAGATTCTTCCAGGAGGTCTGTCTTCCTCCATGGGCTTTTCCATTTTTCATTATCTTTCCTGCTTTTTCTCTCTCTCCTTTTCTGTTCCTTGCATCTCGCTGGGCAAGGATAGAAGTGAAAATAGCACCTAGGTCAAGGTATGATCTGGATAAATGCCTCAGTGACCCTGCCCCCATCCAACCATTCTGAAGGGAAACATTGGGGGTTGGGTCAGCTAATGATGGTGGAAGGTGAGGGGAATAGATCCGGACTAAGACGGCCTGGTTTGGAGGCCCAGCTCTAACTTTTCACAGAACTGGAGAATGGGAAGGGGACTCAGTGACCATCTGGTCCAATCTTTACTTCAACAGTCCTAACAAGTTGCCATCCAGACCCTGCTTGAATACATCCAATGAAGTCTTCACTACTGCTCGGGCAGAGGAATTCTACTACCCACCATCCATGCCCAAGAGAATACAGTCTCCTCCAGTTCCACTCCTCTCCTCATTTGGAGCCCCACCCCTCTCTGCTTTAATCCTACCCATAGATTTCCTCCCCAGGCCTCCTTCCCCAAAACACTAGCTCCAGTCACCGTTCCAGAGGTTTTCAGCATCTCTTCCTGGGGAAAGCCAATCATAGGGTCAGCAATCCATAAACAAAAGCATCACTGACTACCCAGGGTGCCGTTGCAGGAGTGCTATTTTTAGCTTGGGCTGTTCATGGGAGTGAATGAACTCCTGCTTAAGAGAAGGAGCTGGCTAAGAGGTGGGACTATGAGGTTTAGCTCCTGGAGAGCCCAGACATTTAGCACCAAGTCTGTGTGGATAATTGTGGGTGAGTGTGGCCACTACACGGTGGGGAACCCAGCTAAGTGTACTAAGGAAGGGGTGGGGGGGTGGTTAGGAGGAATAGAATCTGGAGAGAGGGGGATGATTCAGGAATGCTTTCTTTTAATTTTTTTTTAAATTACCAAACATTTGTTTTCTCTTCCACTAAAGAAAAAAAACCTTGCAAGAATACACATAGACAGACAAAGCAGATTCCCACATTGACCAGGTCCAAAAATGGACATTTCATTCTGCATCTTGAGTCTATCATCTCTCTGGTGCTCCAGAGATGGGTAGCATTCTTCATCATCATTGGTGACAGTTCTGATAAGAGTTCTTACATCTTTCAAGGCTTTCTTTCTTTTTTTTTTTTACAACGTTGCTGTTGCACAAATTGTTCTCCTGCTTCTGCTCACTTCACTCTGAATCAGTTCATACAAGTCTTCCTAGGTTTCTCTAGAAAAATAAATTATGGTATATGAATGTCAGGGATACTTCCTCCCTGCAATATTAAGATGCAAGCCAAGAAGGTAGAACCTAATCTTGACCCTCTCCCAGGAGGAGCTGTGCAACAGTGGAGGATATCTCTGGAGTCTGAGGACCTGGGTTCAAATCCTGACTTTGCTATTTATTGCCTCTGTGACTTCATAGACGTCATTTCACCTCTCGAGGTGTCAGTTTTCTCATCTATAAAATAAGAAGCCTAGATTAGATGATCTCTGAATCCCAGGATCCCAAAATCTCAGAGGTAGAAGGCAGGCTGTACACCCTAGGCAAGGTTTAAAGCCTAGGCGCTATTTGTGTTACGTCCCCTAAAGGTAGAAAGGGCCCCTTCTTTTAATACAGATGTATTAAAAATCCATGGTCTGTGAATTGATTTCAGGGGATCTGTGAACTTTTAGCATTCCCTTCAATTATTTTAAACCATTGCTCTGGAAGGGGTCCATAGGCTTCACCAGATGCCGCAAGGGTCCATGACACCAAAAAAAGGTGAAAATCCTCTATCATAGCATGTCACTTGACATCACAAAAATAAAAGCCCCACATGTCACAGAGAAGAGAGTTTGCTGCTATTAAAAATATTAACAAGGGCCTCTTCACTTTCCCACCTCCATTTCTTGGCAGAAGTGGGGGACCTACAGGCGTGTCTTTTTTAATTCTTTATTATAAGGGATCACCTTCTGAAAGGCAGTGTGAGGAGGAAATATTGGGAAATATAAGTGATTCAAAAATAATATCAATAAAAATGTATTCTTGTTCAACACGCTTCTGGCCGCTGCCTTCCCCCAGCCCCAGCCCTGTTTGGAAGGGATTTGGGGAGGCCGTCCAGGTCAACTTAACACTCCATGAAGAAATACAAAATTAACCATGCATCTGCTACAAATAGATGGTAAGATGCTAAGGACGCAAAGACAAAACAAGACACAGCCTCTTCCCACACAATCTAATAGGCGTAGCGGGAAATCGGACATGTAACAAGGAACTAGAAGACAAGTGGAATCAGGAGAGGCCAGAGCCATGAGAGGTGTGAGGGGGGCAGCTATGGGCTTCGTAGATAAGGGCAGACCTCAGCAGGACCTTGAAGGAAGGAAAAGATTTCAGTCAGTGGACGTTTGAGGGGCAATCGACCTCTTTTCTTCCCTGACTTTGTTCAAGAATCAGTCCAAATGCCACAAGAGACCCCTGCTACTACTAGTACTGCTACTACTACTGCTATTATTACTATTCCTATTACTACTATCACTACTCCTTCTACTATTATTCCTACTAGTAGTAATAATGCTATTTTTATTATTCATTATTATAAATATTATTGTTGTTCTTTCTCAGTCGTTTCAGTCCTGTCCGACTCTCCTGACCCCACTGGGGGTTCTCTTGGCAGAGGGACTGGAGTGGTTTGCCATTTCCTTCTCTAGCTCACTTGACAGATGAGGAAACTGAGGCACACAGGGTTAAGCTAGTAAGTGACTCCAGGCCCAGAACTCTACGTACTACGGTGCCGCCTGGCTGCCCTAATAATAAAAACAGTAATAATATTAACTATAATGATAACAATAATGATACCTGACATATAAGTTCTTTGCGGCTCACAAACTATATCTATTTAATCACTGGCTTGTCAGAACAACCTCGTGAGGTCAGTACCACCATTATCATCATCCTCATTTTAAAGATGAGGAAAGTCGGGGGCGTCACCTGGCAGGGAGGCTCCGGGTCTGATTTCCAGTTTAGTTTTCCCTGTATTTCTGAGTTTATGTTTCCCTGAGTTTGTGTGTTCTGGTTAAAGTCTTATACTTTGGGCTGAGTTCTAAGAGGCTTGAGGCCTTATCCCAGCTAGCACCAGTAGGCTGGGCAGTGATGACTGTGCATCACAGGGTCATCAAGGACTGAGTCTGTGACAGTTTCACAGCCCTTTCTTTCTCGGCGACGCCTATGTCAGGGGTTGTGGGAAACGGCCATTGTCTGGTGGGATAAGCAGATGCTGAGGTCACTGTTTTGAGTTTTAGCCATATCTGCTTGGGTGAGTCATCCCTTCCCTTTGGACTTTGGTTTCTTTATGAAACAAAGATGATCTCTAAGGGGGTGACCCGCTTCATGCCTCTAAGTAAAACTGGGCTTCTGGAAAATGACTGCCTTCGTTCAAAATCCCTTTCACCCAATTCCAAAGGACTCTACGTTCTACGTTGGTTGTATAGAAAATGGCTTGTAGCAAACAAGGCTTGTGTTTAGGATGTTCGGAATATTCTTCTTAAACAGAAATTTTCACCTTGATGATGTCTGTGGTCACAGTTATTTGGCCTCTGTTTGTTTTCAGAGATAGTGCCCAGAAGAAATCTCACTTTCCCATCAGACTTTAAGTACCTTGAGGGCCAGGGTGATTTTTCATTTTGTCTGTAGCCACCGTTAGCACAGTGCCTTATTCCTAATAAGTACTGATTGGACTGGATTCAATCTGATTCTCCCAGCCCAAAAAGGGCACCGCATCTCCCTGTAAGTCCTCCCCCTTGCCAGATCTGGTGCCAGGGGGCACCTTGGCACAACTCCAGCATCTGAGTTTAAAAAAAAAAGCAGCAGCAAATACAATTACTATCAAAAGCCTGTCCTGGCTTCCCTTGGGTTGGGAGAAGGGGGAGAGGGAAGCAGGCGATTCCCAAATTAGGTTTGTTGACTCTGTTTTGTCTTGTGGGGCTCTGAGTTGAAGGCACCAAGTTGAATAACTGTCAGGATTAAATGCGATGATTTATCACCAGTCAGAGGAGGCTCAGGTCTGCAATCCAAAATTCAGCAAACCTTTGTTTGCTGAGTGCGTTGCATACATGAAGCACTGAGCTAGGCACTTGAGAAGCAAAAATATTGAGGGAGGACACAGACCTTGTCATCATGGAGAGGGGGGAAGGGGAAGGGGGATATAGAGGGAAGGGAAGACAAAGAAACATTTTTACCCCCACATAGATAAGTATAAAGGAAGTGTTCAGATAAAGTGCCATAAAAATTTGAGAAAGATCACTTCCATCTGGAGGGGAGGAAGTCAGAGAAGGCTTCCTGGAGGAGATGGCACATGATTCAGGCCTTGAAAGCAGGGGGACTTTAAGCCTTTGTACCTACAGCCCCCTCCACCTGTCATTCATATTTAGAGTAAGGGGCTTCAGAGTCCATCTAATTCAATTCCTTCATTTTACAGATGAGGAAACTGAGGCCCAGAGGGATTAACTGGTTTATCCAATGTCATACAATAAGCAGCAGAGTCCAAACGTGAACCCAGGCCTTATGACTGCAAATCCAGTGCTCTCTCCACCGGGTCATTTTGCATCCCCCTAACTACAGCCCTCCCTAGGTGGTGCAGTGGATAGAGTAATGGGCCTGGAGTCAGAAAGATCTGAGTTCCTATCTGACTTCAGACATTTACTAGCTGTGTGACCCTGGGCAAGTCACTTAAACTTGTTTGCTTCATCTGTAAATTGAGCTAGAGAAGGAGATGGCAAGCTGCTGCAGTATCTCTGCCAAGAAAATCCCAATAGGGTCACGAAGAGTTGGACCTGACTGAAACGACTCCGCAACAATAAATTTTCACCTCTGAGAATCTTTCCTTAGTCTGTTCTCCTATCTTGGCCGTTACTCCCATCCATCTCCAGTCCCCCCTACAAGCCCTGGAACGCCCAGGATCCCTGGGTTTTCTCACAATAAACAAGCTGTTAGTCAGCATCTGTTATACGCTAGGTGCCGAGGAAGAAGGAAAGACCTACCTTTAAGTAGACTACATTCTCTAGATGTACATGTATCTATATAATGTACATGTGTGTATATGCACACACACACACATATATGTATATCATATACATATATAATATACAGAACAAATATAAAATAAATATGAGGTTGGGGGAAGGCTGTGAGGATTCTGTAAGGCAGAGATGAGGACGAGGTACATTCCAGGCTCAGGGGACACATAGCCAGGCAAAGCGGGCTGTGGACCATTAGACCAAATTCTCTTTGAGACTCGGGACCAGGTTTTCACTCTTCTTTGTATCCCCAGCACTTAGCACAGTGCCTGGCACATGCTGCATGCTTAATAGCCAACTGACTGACTGATAAATATGGAGTTGTGAATAAGGAGAAGGCCAGTTTGGCTAGACCAGGGGTAGGGAACCTGCAACCTCAAGGCCATGTGTGGCCTTCTAGGTCCTCGAGGGTGGCCTTTGGACTGAGTCCAAGTTTTACAGAACAAATCCTTTTATTAAGGGAATTTGTTCTGTGAAATTTGGATTCGGTCAAAGGGCTGCACTTGAGGACTTAGAGGGCCACCTGTGGCCTCGAGGCCACAAGTTCCTCACCCCTGGGCTAGACTATAGTGTGCAAAGTAATATCTAATGAGGCTGGCAAGGGAGATAGGGGGTAGATTTTAAAGGACTTTAAAAGTCAAACAGAAGAATTTTTAGCCTAAGAAGTGGGAGCCACTAAGAAATGGGGAGCCACTAGAGTTTATTGAGTGATGGAGTGACATGGACAGAGAAGGGCTTAAAGAAAATCCCTTTGTCAGCTGTATGATGAATGGATTTGAGAGAGGAGAGATAAAGCAGAAAGATTGATTAGGGGGCCATTGCAAGAGTCTCAGGGAGACATTCAAAGGACCTGAACTAAGGTGGCAGCTGTGGCCTAGAGAGAAGGGCTTGGACGGTGAGAGACGTGGAAGAGGAAATTGCACATTTTGGCCACTACAGGATTTGTGGGGGCAGAGGGAGAGTAAAGAGACAAGGATAATGCTGAGGTTGCTAACCTGGGAGCCTGGAAGGATGGTATCTCAGGACAAACAGCTTTAAGCCTTCAGAGAAGAAATAAGCTATATGATTTCAAAGTGATAATTTCATGATTAATGGTTGTCTCAATACCCTCTGTGTCTAGGCACCCAGTCGACAGAGGGCTGGGGGAAAAAAGTGTTTCTGCCCTTGGAGAAAGGAGGCTTCAGAACTCTTGGCTTAACAAAGGCCTTTAAATTATCTCCTAAAGAGAAGGCTAAAGAACACTTAACAGCTGGGACAGAGTTTTATTTATGAGAAGGGAGATAGTAATGAGAGCAGAGAAAGGAGATTAGGGCCCCCAATGCTAATGCTGAAGTGTGAATTTCTGACCAATCCAAACATCAGGAAGGGGTTTGCCAAGCTGTTCTTTAGACTGAAAGGCTATGGAGAGGGAGACCCAGAATCTTATTTTCTGTTCTGTAGCAGAATGGCTTCCTGCCCACCCCTCAGGAGGAGAGGGAGAGGGCATTAGGGGTGGAGGACATCATCTCCCTCTACCCCATGCATCCCTAGGGCTCAAGGTCACCCCCTGGAGATTGTTTACAGAAATTCACTCCCTTCTGATCTCTGGCAAAGCACATTAAGTGGAGCTTCCTGGGTAGAGCCTTGGGCATGTGCCTCGCTCCATTCTGCAAGGAGCTCATCCTGGCCCTTGACCATACTTGGATGTGGAGTCACAGATGCCAGGAAAGGTCCTGAGAGATTCATCTCCCATAGTTCTTCATAACCCAGGCAGTTGCTGAAACCTCTTTCTACCCCAGGAGACCCAGATGCTAGAACTACCACCTGAGGCCTCCTACCCTATCCCACCTAAGAGGTGCAGGAAACCAATCACCCAGGCAGCCCAGCCAGACCCAAGGGCAGATCAATTCTAATCAAAAATGAGTGCTAGCATTTATATCATACTTTAAGGTTTTTAAAGTTTAAAGTGGGGTTTTTTTTACATATATTACCTCTTATGATCCTTACAACAACCCTGAGAGGCAGGCAATTTTATTATCCCCATCTCGCAGATGAGAAAACTGAGCATCACATTGCATCACTGGTGACCAGCTAGTATCTGAGACAAGATCTGACCTCAGGTCTTCTTGGCTTCAAGCCACAATGTACTGGGTGTGGTAGAGG
This sequence comes from Trichosurus vulpecula, assembly GCF_011100635.1. NCBI lineage: Eukaryota > Metazoa > Chordata > Mammalia > Diprotodontia > Phalangeridae > Trichosurus > Trichosurus vulpecula. Next base: position 58,296,265 of record NC_050579.1, read on the forward strand.
ATCCCAAGGGACGTGGGGAACAGTTCTTACTCTCAAGGAGAGGTTTACTAACAAAACAACGTTTGTCATGAGACAGAAAGGAAGCAGGAAGATGCTCATCTGTGGTCTAATGCCAGCTCTGCCATGCGTGCAAATTACTTCCCCTCTCTGGGTTTGTTTCCTCAACTGCACAAGGAGGGATTAAACCCAAAAGCTTTCTAAGGTTCCTTCTAGTACAGATGTGCTGGAAGATGGCTTAGGGGATTGAGTCCCCAACTTGGGGACAGGAAGACTGGAATTCAGCTCCTACTTCAGATGCTGTGTGACCCTGGGTAAGTCCCTTAATCTTAGTTACTTCATCTGTAAAATGGGGATAATGATAAGTACCTACCTCAAAGAACTGTTATGAAGCTCAAAAGCATTTGGCGAGCCCTAATGTACTCTGTGAACAGTGGCTATTATTTTCTTATTATTATTCTACAGCCAGTAAATACTAGAGTCACTCAGAGAAAGGAGATAAACCTGGAAGGGTCTGGAGAAAGGCCTCTCCGGATTGTGAATGCCAGGAGACAAGAGACCTCAGAGCACAGTCCCTCTCCTGTCCTGCTACGGCAGTAGAAGTTGAAAGAGAGACAGATTTTGACTTGTTATAAGAAGTGAAAGGATCTGCCAAAGCATTGAGAGAGGATGGGTGTCCAGGATTAGGGAAGGGGTAGTCCCAGAGTGCTCTGCCCTGGCCAGACCCCATCAGGCATATCATGTGCAGTTCTGAGCTCCACATTTTAGGATAAGACATTGGCGATCTGGTGAGTGGACAATTGGCCAGGGCAACCAGGATGATGAAGGCTCATGAATTTATGCTATCCGAGGATCAGTTGAAGGAACTAGGGACATTGTGAGCCTTGGGGAGGGGGACCAGGATGGGGACTAAATGCTTTTTGATTGAATGGTTGATCGATTGATTGCTTTAAGAGATTGTGGGTTTCTCCTCATTGGAGGTCAGACAAGAGTCCTGTCTCAGTCCAGATTGGACTCATGACCTTCAAAGTCCTCTCCATCTCTAACATTGTATGATGCTATCATCCACAACCACAGGGCCACAGGGAAGTGGTATGATTTAAATCCGTGGTAGCCCAAATTCTTAATTTTGGCCACTGCTTCCTCCCTTCCTATTAGAAGAATCGATGTTGGGAGAGTAGAGCCCCAGCTCCCCTTTCCTCCCCTCCAGGGCTGGAGAAAGGGGGAGCAGCAAGATGGAGGGAGCAGAGGGGCCATACTAATTGAATTCCACCGGGGACCTCTTTCTTTCTCATCCCCAGATATGGGGACATGGTGCCCAAGACCATCGCAGGGAAGATCTTCGGTTCCATCTGCTCCCTGAGCGGCGTCCTGGTCATTGCCCTGCCCGTCCCTGTGATCGTCTCTAACTTCAGTCGGATTTACCACCAGAATCAGAGAGCTGACAAGCGACGAGCTCAGAAGGTGAGTCTGAACCCACTCTAACAGAGGCTTTCTTGCCCATAATATTCACAGAATACTCACAGAAACTAGAAGGTCTGAGTTCAGATTCTGACCTCTGAGCACTTACTAGTTCTGGGACCCTAATGGATCCAGCATTACATGATCTCTTAAGATCCCTTCCATCTCTGGGTCTATAACTGATTCTGAGCAGGAAAATTGTTGTTGACCTAATGACATTAGGATCGACACATTCTAATTTCCCGGAAACTACCACTAGGGGATAGTATGAAACAGGACATTGGGCTGTGCTATGCCCCAGGTCCTCTGATTTCAAAGCCAGAGTCCTTCCTGTCGGCATTCTTGTTGTTTGTTGCTGTTCAGTTGTATCAGTCATAACTGACCCTTCATGATCCCACTTGGGGTTTTCTTGGCAGAGATACTTAAGTGGTTTGCCATTTCCTTCTCCAGCTCATTTTACAGATAAGGAAACTGAGGCAAACAGGGTTATGTGACTTGCCCAGGGTCACACAGCCAGTAAGTGTCTGAGGCCAGATTTGAACTCAGGAAGATGAGTCTTCCTGACTCTATGCCTAGCGCTCTATGCCCTATGGCACCGCCTGCTTGTTCTAGTATTAGTATTAGTGTCGGTATTAGTTTAATGTCATCTGCAATTTGGTAAACATGACCCCTGAATTGTATCCAAGTTATTGACAAAGATGCTGAACAAAACAAAGCTGAGGAAAGAGACCTCTGGCACTCCACCGTACACCTGCTTTAGGTGGGCACTTATCCATTCATCAGAACCACAGAATCTTAGGGGTAGAAGGAGCCTCAGAGACCATCTAGAGTACACCAAGAATTGGCAAACTGTAGCCTGAGGGCCAAAGCCCACCCCTGCTTGTCTTTCTATGGCTCATGAGCTAAGAATGGTTTTTACATTTTTAAATAAAGTTTTATTAAGTATTAAAATGTGAAAAGCCATTCTTAACCTTGCAGGCCATACAAAAGCAGGCAGCAGGCTGAATTTGACGCTCAGGCTGTAGTTTGCTGACCCCTGATCTAGACCAATCCATACCTGACCAAGAATGCCCACTACAATATCTCCAACAGGTGGCCATCCAGCTTTCATGTATATACCTCACTCGAGGGGGACCCCACCAGTCCTCCTGAAGTAGGCCATTCCACTCCTGGATAGCTCTAATTGAGAGGAAGCTTTTCCTTACACCAAAGTAGCACCATGGACAGAGCCCTGAACAGGAAGTCGGGAGACCTTGGCTCAGATCCCAGGTGTCTGTCATCTACTACCTGGGTAACCTTGAAACAGATCACTTAACCTCCACAGACCTCTATTTCCTCTCCTATAAAATACAGAGATTAAGCTAGCTCACCTCCCAATGTACACTCCAACTCTAAATCTACTAACCTATAATCCAGACCCTCCCTTGACATAGTGACTGCTCAACACCCCCTCTAATTAGACCCTCCCCTCTCCCCAGCCTCTGGGACTGTCATCATTATTTTCACTACCTGAAGTCCTAGAGAACAATAGATCTGAGGTTAGGGTTTGATAGAAGTGCAAGAACGCTGCGTTTCCTTGGGAAAGGCAAAGATGCTTCAGGATATCTCAATAAAGTCCCCAGAATTGGATTGTTTGTGGTGACCCCAACAAGTATCTTCCATGGAAAGGAAAGAAGACACAGAGGAGTGGGCTCCAAGTGGAGTTTGCTGGCCCCACGTTCTCTGAAGGTGAACAGAACAAAGAACCATTCACTCTTCATGTAGAAACCCTCAGTAAGCGCAAAGAGGAGGGAGACAGATACAGGGAGAGGGAGAGAGGCTGGCTACCCCTTGGCAGCTTAAATGCTCCAAAGATAGATTATTTGTTCCTCCCCAAAGCCCACAATGGAAAAGAATTAATTAGATGTGGTTTTGGCTGACTCCGCAGAATGGTGCCAGGCAGCCTAGGTCAGGGCAAGGAGGGTAGGCAGGATGGAACTGAGGCGATTGATCCTTTCTGAGCAAAGTACATCCTGGCAAAGCTGGTACTGAAAAATGAGATCAGCGTGTGTTGACTCCAGTGTCACGATGACAACATTTCCTGGTGAAAATCTCAGTTTTAGGTTTTGTGAGGGAATTAGAGGCTGTGAGAGAAAAGTTTCCAGAGTTCTACGAGAACAAGGCTATGGAAGTCTCAGCCAAAATCCTTACTCAGATGGCCCCTACCCTGGGGTTGTGCATTGGGACACTTCCCAAGACACTCTAAGAGTGAAAATAGCACTGGATAAACACAGGACTTAATCTGGCAAAACCTCAGACCTCCAAGTGTCATCTCGCCCAAGAATAGTGCTATGAGCTCTGCTATATACAGAGCAAAGAAATTTGGCCTTAGGACAAAGCTCCATTTGCCACACCCTAGTTACCTCTTTACTTAACTCTAGTCAAATTTGTGGAAAAGCTTTTTCTTGAACCCTCTCTGGTTTTGGACCACCCACCCACCCCAGTCACCCAAGTACTTGCAGTGATTAGGTACTCACTGGAATCAACTCTAAGGGCATTCTAAAATGCTTCCAACCGAGCAGACAATTTAAAGAAGTAATTGGCCATATTTTCCAAACTTCCAGCCTCACATTTAGCCTATGGTAAGAGCAACACTGACTGTATCCCTAACCCAGCTGTATTTCAAGGTATCTCCCATGTCCCATTTGCCAACCTCTTGGGGCATCTCATCTGTTTCCTGCTTGTCCTCCAAAGGTTATAAATGGGAGGGTGGGGGCTCCCCTACTACTCTATAAAATACATCTCAGGTCTTCAAGAGACAGATAGCTATGTCTTGTCTTTTTATCCCATGCTGGCAGATGAAGATGACTTCCTCCCCCTCTCCCTCCTTCCATCCCTCCTTCCTTCTCTATCTGACATCAAAGTAAATATTTACAGGGTTTTCACTCAGGCTGATGCTGCCTTTCCTCAAGGTTGTTCAACCCTACCCCCTTTCACCTTGGGTTCTCTGCCAGAGAGAAAAAACAGTTATCTGCTTTTGGTGGCTGAGGTTGTCCATCTCAAGTATGGGGAAGATGGGTCACGAAGGGGAACAGGATTCACAGGGCAAATGTTAGCCCTCAACCAAAGCCAATCCTTTAAGATATAGAGCAGCTCTGAAAATAAGCACCAGCCTACATGCCTGCAGCCTAGAAGCCATCAGGCTTGGAGTCCAGGAGGAAATGGATGCCCTCATTCTCTTCTTTTCTTCCCTTCACATCAGATTTCCATAGGTTTTCTGTATGGGGGATTTGGATGATGTTGGCCAAATAGACATTATGTTTTCTGAGTCTTGTAAATTTAGGAGCAGGGACAGAGGACCAAGAAGTTGGGGACTGGGGGAGAAGAGGAACATTTCTCCTTTTCTCCCTTCCTCTTCTTACAGTCTCTGCTCCTTTTTTCTCCTTTGCTCCCTTACCCCCCTCCTTCCCTCCTTCTCTCTCTCTCTCTCTCTCTCTCTCTCTCTCTCTCTCTCTCTCTCTCTCTCTCTCTCTCTCTCCCTCCCCCTTCCCCTCCCTTCCCTTCCCTTTCTTATCTCCCTCCTTCCTCTTCCTTCCTTACTTGCCTCCCTTCCTCATCTCTTAATCTCTCCCCCTTTCCTCTCCACTTCCAACCTACCCTTCCTATCCTCTCCTCCCACTTCCCTGTCTCTCCATCTTTCTCCTTCTGTTCTTCCAAGGAGAAAGCTATGTTGCCACTCCAGATGAGAGATATAAATATTCAGGTACTAAAGGGCACCTGTAAGTAAAACTGTTAAAAGGTACTTAAGGAATGTTGGGTGAGATTGATGGAGAGCTAGCAGCACTCAAAATGAGTGATCAGTGCCAAAGGGGAATGAGCATTTCCAGGAGCCATTTCCTTTCCTAAAAGGAAGAAATCACCACCACTCTGACACTCAGTACCCCTCTCCTCCCATTGAAATCCGCACCTATTGGCAATGGGGAACTGCTGGTCAGCTTGTACTATGTACTGTCAGCTGAATTGGAAGCCAAAAAGTAGGAATTCTCCCAGCCCATGTCTAGGAGACATTCTGTTTTGCCATCATACTCACCCCTATTCCCCTCTCGTACACACACCCCTCTCTAGGACTGGTGTACCCTCAGGGATACAAACACACACACACACATGCACACACATGCACATACAAACACACACACACACACACATACACACACACACACACACATACTTTTCTCCAGTTTCTCATACAGGCTCAAGAGGAAACATGGGCCCTTGTGGCCCTTAGGTTACTAGATGCCAAATGAAGGCTGCACATGCCCTACATAAAGGAAAAAAGAAGGCAGTGATGGTCATGGCGATATGACAACAATAACAACAACAATTCACATTCATGTAGCACGTTAAAATATGATTTCATTTGGTCCTCACAACAATCCTGAAGGGTAGGTGCTTTTATAATCTCCATTTTACAGTTTAGGAAACTGAGGCAGAAGAGGCCAAGTGGTCACTTGGCCCAGGGTCACACAGCTAGTAAGTGCTGGAGGAAGGATTTGAACCTAGGTCTTCATGGCTCAAGGTCCAGCACATAGCTGCCTCCGATGAGGATGATAACAACTGCAACGGACAGGTTATATGTCTGAGACTGCCAAAGCCATAGAGGTTGAGATAGAAGGCAACGGACAGGCTCAGGTCTTAAGTTTGGGACTTAAGCAGTCACTCCCACCTGGGCTCTGGCTGTGACTGGTGGACCCCGTTAAGCTAGCTAGGTCATAGCAGTAGAATCACAAGCCAGAATGAAGGCTTGGCTAGAAATAAGTCACAAATACAAACATCCTAATTCTTCTCCCAACCCTCCTTCTCTCTGGTACAAGATGGTACCATCTCTGCTGGCAATCCCTCTAAGTCAGGGGTTCTAGACCTTTTTGTTCAGTCTATGGATCCCTTCACAGAATCATGCTTTTAAATGTATGAAATAAAATACATAGGATTACAAAAGAAACCAATTCTACTGAAATACAGCTAGGTGGCGCAATGAGCAGAGCACTGACCCAGGAGTCGGGAGGACCTGAGTTCAAATCTGGCCTCAGACATTTGATACACTTACTAGCTGTGCGACCTTGGGCAAGTCACTTCACCCCAATTGCCCTGCCTTCCCCGCTCAAAAAAAATTTAAAAAAAAGAAATACAGTTGTCAAAAAATGTGTTTTAGGACACTGACCCCAGGTTACAAACTCCTGCCCCCAGTGGCCTACCATAAACAGGGTCAAACTCAAATAGAAACTGGATCCCTGAGGGCTAAATATTGACTTAGAAAACCACAAATTAACATTACCTGTGTTGTATTGTATTTTTACGTATTTTGTTAAACATTTCCCAATTACATTTTCTTCTGATTCCTAATCAGTTTTGCTCTGGTCTACCAGTACCCAAGGCAGACAAATTGTGATAAAGGTGGAGAGAGATTAAGTAAGGTGACTGAGGAAAGAGTAGTAAAAAGAATGAACCTGGGGAATAGGATGTGGGATGCTAACTTTGACAGCACACAGGCTAAAATTGGAATGATACAGAAAAGATGCGTGGCCCTTGCTCAGGGATGACATGGAAATTCATGAAGCATTCCATATTTCTCTCTCTCTCTCTCTCTCTCTCTCTCTCTCTCTCTCTCTCTCTCTCTCTCTTTCTCTGTCTTTCTCTTTCTCTGGCTCTATCGGTTTGTCTGTCTTTCTGTCTCTGTCTGTCTGTCCGTCTCTGTCTGTCTGTCTGTCTGTCTGTCTCTCTCTCTCTACCAGTCTGTCTGTCTTTCTGTCTCTGTCTCTCTGTCTCTGTCTTTTTGGTGGGGAGAGGAGCAAAGGGATAATGGTAGTGATGCTAAAAAAAAAAAAGGGAAGGAAAGTAATTATCCAATGGCACATTTTCAGAATGAGAGGAAAAGAGAAGGGAATTCTAAAAGAGTCAAAGGCAAGCAGGGCAGTCTTGGAACTACCGTGATGAAGTAGCTACATGCCTTTTTAAGTGTTGTACATAATAGTCATCCCTTGTTTAATATATGTGGGCAGCTAGATGGCACCATAGTGCAAAGAATGTCGGGCCTGGAGTCACAAGACTCATCTTCCTGAGTTCAAATCCAGCCTCAGACACATGCTAGCTGTGTGACCCTGGACAGGTCACTTAACCTTGTTTGCCTCAGTTTCCTCACTTGTAAAATGAACTGGAGAAAGAAATGGCAAATCATTCCGGTACTTTTTACTAAGAAAACCCCAAATGGGGTTACAAAGAATCAGACCTAACTGAAAAAACTGAACAAGTTTAATATGTAATCTTCTTTCTGCCATACTTCTTTATAAATAGAAATTTTCATGTTGGTTGACATTTATCAAGTGCATAATGATAAAAATTAACACTTTTAAAGACTTTAAAATGAGAGGAAGCATGGTGTATGAATGAATGGAAAAAAATGCACATTAAATGCTCACTATATAGAGAGCACCACATAGAGTTAGGGCTACAAATAGAAAAGTTAAGCAGTCCCTCCTCTCAAGCAATACACATTCTAGTAAGGGGAGAAAACACATATAGAAGGTTTCAGCTGCAAGTCAGATGGAAAGGTCCCAAAGGAGACTGTAATGTCTCTTCTTCAATATCACTTCCTCTGATAAAATCATATCAGGTATAGTGGAGAGAGAGTTGGCATCAGTCCACAAAGACTGGGGTTTAAGTCCTACTTCTGACATACTGGTCGTGTGACCTTGGACAAGTCCCCTAACCTCTCAGGGCTCTGGGTAGGTCTCTAAGACTAAAATTGCATTAGTAGAAGGAATTTCCTCACCTGGTGTCTCCTCTGCCAATGAAATTCCAGATCTAGTCCCTATCTTTAAAAATCTTTTTTAAAGAAAAGGGGGGGGGAGGAAGGGGGTAAATGCCAGGATGGAACAAGTGATATTCGGTCTAAATATTAAAGAATTACCATCATTATAATCATAGACTAGCCATGATGTAGGACTGCAGATCATGCAACGCTGCAGGATTTCTCAGGGAGCAGCAGGAAGGTGCAGAGGCGAGGTGAGCAAGCTGCGATACGTTATGTACAAGGAATCACAGAGGAGAAAGAGAAATAAAGGCTGTCACCAAAGAAGTGTGTGAGGACAAAGTTGGTCGTGTGATAAGACAGAAGGAGAGCCCAGATGGTCCATTGGTGCCATTCCCCATTAAAAGAATATAAGGAAAGTGGCCAGGACATTGGGTGGATCCCCTGGGGCAATACCTCACGATAACCCTGCTAGGTAGATGCTTTTATTGTGCTCATTTTTTGTTTGTTGTTTAGTCGGTTCAGTCATGTCTGACTCTTCATGACCCCATTTGGGGTTTTCTTGGCCGTTTCCTTCTCTAGCTCATTTCACAGTTGAGGAAACTGAGGCAGAGTTAAGTGACTTGCCCAAGGTCACACAGCTGGTAAGCATTTGAGGCTGGATTTGAACTCAGAGCTTCCTGACTCTAGGCCTGGTGCTCTATCCACTGTGCCACCTAGCTGCCCCATCATCCTAATTTTACATATGAGGAACCTGAAGTAAACAGGGCTAAGTGCTTTGCGCAGGGTCACACAGCTAGTATGGGTCTGAGGCTGGATTTGAACTCAGGTCTTCCTGACTCCAGGTCCAACACTCTATCCGCTGTGCCTCTGATGAGGATGATGATAGCTGCTGTTACCATCTGGTGAAAGGATGTGGATGGGAGTCACAGAGGAAGGAAAGGCATGGGTCAGTTGTAGTCTGCATCATTGGAGGGAATTCCAATGCTTTCGTATTTGTGCAGATTCATGAAAGAGTCCAATTGTAGAATGCTAGAAGCAGAGGAGACCTTGGACATCATCCTTTCCAGCCCTCTCCTACAGTGATCTTTCCCACGACACCAGGCATGCACAAATTCATTGACTCCCACTGCTACCAGGCCCAATGGATAAATACATTTATTCATACATCATTCATTTATTTCACAATCACTTGCTGAACCATTTTCCCTACTCAACTAGGTTCTGCAGCGGATAGAGCTATGGCCTGGAGTCAGGAAAACCTCAGATGAAATCTGGCCTCAGACACTTATCCTGAGCAAATCAATTAAAAAAAAAAAAAAACCTCGGTTTGCCTCAGTTTCCTCACCTGTAAAATGCAGATAATAATAGCGCCTACCTCGCAGGATTATTGAAAGGCTCAAATGAGAAATCATTGTAAAATGCTTAGCACAGTACCTGGAACGTAATAAATACTATGCAAATGTTAGCTCTTATTAATTATTATTATTATTAGGCTTTTGCTGAATGAATGAATAAATGAATGAATCATTTTTAAGTACCTGCTACATGCCAAGCACTGTGCCACTCACTGGGGATACAAACAGAAAAATTGAGATAGTCCCTGTTCTCAAGGGGCTCACACTCTAATTAGGGGAGACAGCATATAAAATAAAGTTCAGCTGCAAGGCAGATGGAAAACTCCAGAAGTCCCCAAAGTGCTGCGGTGAATCAGATGGGAAGGCCCAAGGGTCCTTAGATTGCATCAGAACTTCAGACAGTGCTGGAGGTCAGCAGGGCAGATGGTAAAGCCTGGAGGACCTCAAGAGGCAGCAGCGGGGCCAATGGCAAGTCCTATGGCCTTCCATCTTACCAAAAGGTATACAATTGGTGACTCCCATCTCCTCAAGCCACGGGACAGTGGAGCAGTCTAGTGAAGGTTCTAAGTGGCCCCAGTCAGGGAAGGGAGAGAGAAGAGAAGGGAAGGGAAGGAGGCAGGAAGCCTCCATGCTGTGACCAGTCTTTCTGCCTCATTGCCATCCTGAATGGGGTCTGTTACCCCACAGTTGGTTCCTGAGAAGAGGGTGAGGCTGGTGACTTTGCACAGCATGCCCTCGCCTAAATCCAATTCACTTGCATGTCATGGCATCACCTCCCTGATATCATGATCCTCTTTGGAGAACGAAGGGCAAACATCAACCAACCACAGGAAGCAAGACAAGGATTCCAGCAAGGGGGCATCAGAAATAGTTAGACAGTAATAGGAAAACAAAGAGAGAGCAGTGTCCCCCAAAATAAGGGAGAATATCCAAGAAGAGGATTGAAGGGGACTGAACAGTGTCAGATGGTACAAAGAGGTCAAGAAGGATGAGAATTAAGAAAAAGCCATCAGATACAGTAATTAAGCACTGAGAGCCTTGGAGGGAGCAGGTTCAATTGAGAGGTGACCATCAGGGGCTATAAGAGACTGGCACTGTGGTACAAGGGAAGGAATGATGGGTTTGGAACCTGATTCTGCCTCTCACATCTGTGTGACCTTGAGCCTCTTCTTTAATTTCACTGGGCCTCAACTTCCATGTCCTGTGCTTGTCTCCCACTGTGCAGAGGTTTCCCCTTCACTGGCCAAATCCTGAAGGCACCAAAGATGGGGGAGTGTGGAACCGAGTAGGGTCAAGGGATTGGATGAGTGATGTCACAGATGTCATTCCTTTGAGGACTTCTTTTTTTTTTTGAGGAGGCAGGGCTTTATTCCCTATCAGGACAAGCTCTCTCTTGATCAAAGGGCTTACATTATCAAAATGTTAAAAATAAATAAATAATTCACAGATCCCAGGTTAAGAAGCTCCCAGTGGTTTGCTCAACTCTGAGGTTGAGCAAGGTCCTGTCTGCACATGCGCAATTGAAGCAAGATGGAGCAGCTTGAGCTTAGAGCCACCTGGTGGTTAACACTGGTACTACAGCCCATTCAGTGGGGAAGAGGGGGGATCTTTTATATGTTAATGATGACCCTTCCAACTCAAAATCTATGACCCTATGAGCGAGAGAAGTTGATGTAATTAATATACTTTGAATTTTTTGCACATTTATGCTGCAATATTCTTCAATACTTTCATGTGTCTCTAATCTCATTGATGGGACACTTCCTCCAAATGGACAAACTGCAAACCATCCATTCTTTCTAATCCTGTTTGACTCTGATCTTTTTCTTCCTGTAAATCTTCCACAAGGGAACCACCCAGTGCACTGAGGGGCTTCGTCTGGATCATGTTATATCATAACCCCCTTTTTTTGCTGCCTGGTGGACCCCTATGGACCTCTTCTCAAAATAATGTTTTTAAATAATTGAAGGAAATGTTGAATTTCGGTTAGAACAGATGTTCCTAACCTGAGGTCTGTGTGTCTGAGGTTTTTTTTTTTAATATTTTGATAATTATATTTCATACTTGAAGCAGCTAGTGGTACAGCTGAGAGAATGCTTGGCCTGGAGTCAGGAAAATCTGAGTTTAAATGTGGCCTCAGACACTTACTAGTTGTGTGACCCTGGGCAAGTCACTTAACCTGTACTTGTCTCAGTTTCTTCAACAGTAAAAGAAGGATAATAACAGCACATATATCGCAAGGTTTTTGTAAGGCTCAAACGAATATAATATTTGTAAAAAGTGCTTAGCATGGTCCTGGCCCATAATAAGTGCTGGACGTATGCTTATTCTCTTTCCTTTCCCTTTCAATATAATTGGTTTCTTTCGTAATCCTACGTATTTCATTCAATGCACTAAAAAATATTATTCTGAGGAGTCCATAGATCTCACCAGGCTGTCAGAAGAGTACATGACCCAGTAAAGATAAAGAATTTCTGAGTAAAGATTAGTGAACATAAAGATGTAACTTTTTTCCCATCCCCTTGAAATCCATCTGTGGATTCCCCAATTAAGAACCCCTACTCTAGCTCTCATGATGTTATGTGGGTGCTAGGATAGCACATGGACCATCCAACTGTTTACCTTCTGTTGTCAATACATGATCATCCATTCACTATCTCCAATCACACACCTCTTTGATCATATCTTTCACATCACTTCGTGTTTTTAATGTCATCATTGTAATACACTGTACCAGGAAGTAAGGCAAAGTGGACAGAAAGCCAGCCTTGTAATCAGAAATACCTGCGTTCAAATCATAGCCCTAATACAAATTGGCTGCATCACTCTTGGGCAAGTCACAACTTCTCAAATGTCCCAGTGTGTCTCTAAGATTGTAAATTTCAAAAAAGCTGCCACTCTTCATTGGTAGAGGAAGTTGTTTATCAGGAGATCCCTATATCAATGAAATCATGGATTTGGTCCAAAAAATAATTATATTGAACATATGTCTCTCTGTTGTCCTGTGAGTGACCCACTAATTGGATTCCTCAGAGACCATACTGTTTCATAATTCTCTGTTATGCAGCATGACCAGAAGCATATTGATAAGAACAATGGAATTTTATTTCAGGAAGGAACTTGGGGTTATCAAAATCACTGCACAATTTCCCAAATGTAATCCAGTTCACTCTCTTCCTCCTTTTCGATTCTCAGTCCATCTTTTTGTCGATCAGCATTGTCCATGATATATGCTATGTTGGGCCAGCTCTTTGGGATAGCATAATCTGGACAAAAGGCATTCTTCATCCATTTGTTTTTTCCTATGTGGATAGTTAGGCTATATGCTTATAAATAGTGATAGACCTCACTTAGAAAGTTCTGCAGTATTCTGGGGTTTAATGCACAATTAGCACAGTGTTATCTGCAGAGAGGAACATCTGGAGAACCTCAACCTCTATAGGGAATCTTTCTTCCATTTGGACTCTACATCATACTTTCTTCTTGACAGTGGCAAACATTTTTAGCAAGAGCATATCTCCATTTTTTGTGCCTCATTTGATATTAATCATCAGGAGATCATCAAAGACTTATTGCCATGGTTGCTTTTTATCAAGGAGTCTTGTGTGATCTTAATAAGTAGGGAATGATATGACATTTGTTGTAGGAGGTCCTTACAGGCAGCAAAAATGCTTTTCATAGTCAACAAACAGTAAACAAAATGAGCTGTTATATTCTCTGTACCTTTCAGTCAATTGTGTGAAAGATGTGCTCTGCTTTCAAATATCATTTGGGAAATCCTGCCTATTAGACCCTTCTCATATCTTCATCAAGGACGTCCTCAAAAATGTGTGCAGCTTATTCTCATGGAGATTTTGTAGAGATTAAAAGGTAGGCATATGAGTCAATAGTTATTGACGCCTTTTTGGGTAGCAATAGCAGCCATGAATTTTTTTTCCCAATCATTAAGCATCTTCCTCCCTTTCGGATAGCTCACAAAATCAATTCCCTCAAAATTGTGTTGCTTCCAGCATGGATCTCTCCTGTTTATACTTGGCCTGATGCAGCTGTTTTTTCTGTCTTTGTTTTCTGAAATGTGCTATTTCTGCTTTCTCACATTTCCTCATGTTTAGTTCAACTCATTTCACTTCCTATGGGAAGCCTTTCCTGATTCCCTAGTTATTCGTCTCTCCTCAGATTGTCCTTAATTTACTTATATGGGCCAATGCTATATCTCCCTAGTAGCAGAATATAAGCACCTTGACGGCTGTCTTTGCTCATGCTGTCTTTGCTAGGGATAGAGCATAATGCCTTTCACATAGTAGGTGCTTAATAACTGCTCCAAATACCTACCTTTGCACCAAAATTACTGAGTATCAAAGAATGTGCTAATTTGATTTGGAAGGTGATATTGAGTCCTTTGGAGACTACCTCTACTTTTCCTCTGCTCCCGATCTTGGCCCATCAGCTGGTCATTTTTTTTTTTTGCTTTTGTTCATTATGAGCACATGACCAATAGCCGTGAAATTATGCTTCTTGTTACCTTTAGCCACATGACAAAACTATCTTCCATCAACTACCTTTTTAACACCTTTCCAAAGAGAACCTGTGAGCCGTGCTTTCATTTAGCCACATCTTCTTTGTGTCTTCTGGTCTCATTTATGGCAAAAAAATACCATTATTGAGCAAATGAAATCATTATGGATCTAATGAGATAATATTCCTAAAGCACTCAGCACAGTGCCTGACACATAGTAGATGATTCATAAATGCTATTTCCCTTCCCTTGTTATTGATATGATTCAGTTTTTCTGGTAGCATGTTATTCATTGTTCACTGGTCAAGGATCTCCAATGTAGAATACATATCAGCAGTTACGTTGGTGTTTTGTAAGTTATCTAAAGCCAATGTAATTCTTCTAATCCATTCTCAGACACTTGCTGTGTGACCCTGGGCAAGGCCCTTCCCTTCTGTCTGCCTCGGTTTCATCATCTATAACATGGAGGTAATGATAGCACTTACCTCCTAGGGTTGTTGCAAGAAATAAAAGAAGATATTTATAAAGTACTTTGCAAATCTTAAAGTGCTACATAAATGCCAGTTTTCTTAGCTGGTATTATTCTGCATAGTTCCCGCCTCCTTTTTCGTCATTCTACTGCTCTAACAGAAGGGCAAAGTGGGTCGCTCCAGACTGAGGGCCATCTCGTATCTTTCCACATTTCATGAGTTGCCATGGCCCAAAAATTCATCGCCTATTGGCCAGCCTCTCTGATTGTAATCCTCTCTTTTATTAGTCTGGCTGGACCTCAGAAAGTAGGCTCCATCTGTTGCTAGGACCACACAGCCTTTGAGATCCCAGGGTAACTCACAGGAACCATGAAGCATCAGAGTAGTACATTTGTGGATTTGTATACATTTATCATGTATTATTTTTGCATTAATGATATCTGTATAAATATCATATGCCCCCCACTTGATGAGGGCAGAAATAATATCTTTTCTAAACTCTATATTTCCCCTGGGACTTAGTACAGGGCTTACTGTCCTTAGTAGAGACTGTATGACTGTCCACTGAATTGAATCACTGAATACCCCCAAAACACTGTGCTAGGCACTGTGAGAGAATGCAAAGATGGCTAAGAACTGATCCCTGCCCTCCCCAGCCCATATCAAGGGAAATCTCAGCAGGAGCCTCACTGAATTCCATATTCTGAGTATTGTTCCATAAATACATTGCCAACCTCTTCATCCTGTGTTGGAAATGATTAAACGATACAGTGTATTTGATATGACAATCTATTGCTTTAATAGAGCCCAGGGTAAGATAAGATTAAAAGAAATGCCACAAAGGAGAGAAGAAAAATCTTTCATCTCTAGAAAGTAATGAAGACAGACCCCAGATACGATAAAGGTCTAGCTCTAAGTGGTGGGATCAAATTATATAAGGCTATAATGAGCTTGACACAATTGGATTTCCATATGCAGCTCTCAGCACCCAGAGCTTCCCCAAAGCAATAAAAACTACCTTCTCCTATGGAGAGGGAAGAACATTGTTTGAATGTAAACATGCAGTTGGAGGGGAGAGAAGGACAGGAGCAGATTCTCTGAAGCAAGGAGCTTGTCAGGATGAAAATGACTTTTGGAAACTTGGCCAGCTGGGCAGATAGAGAATGGATGGATTTTTTTTTTCCCTATCTCTCTTCCATGTTTCCATTTCTCTGTCCTCTCTAACTGGAGTGAGCAGCCAACAGAGGGGAGGAAAGAAAGGGCAGGCTGCAGCCCAAGAATGGGTCCATAGGCTTAGGACCATAAGGGCCCTTAAAAGCCATCTGGTCTGAACCCCTTGTTTCCTGTATAAGGAAACTGAGGCCCAAACAGATTAAGTGACTTCCCAAGGTCCTGTAAGTAAGGTGGAGGTGCTATTTTAACCCGGAGAAGCCTGGTGCAATGGAACAACATCGGCTCAAATCCCATCTTTGACCTCTCTATCCGGGTGATCCTTTTGGTCTTCAGTCTCCTTAGCTTTAAAATGAAAAGTGGGTTGGCCCAAATGGTGTCTGAGGTCCTGTCTAGCTCCAAAGCTATATTCTGAACCAAGACCAATGTGCTTTCCACTGTATCTTGCTGCCTTTAACATCCATACAGCTTTCTAGGCTTATTTAACAGGATTTGCGGCCCAATCCTCAAGTCCCTTGTCCTAGCCCCAGGGTGGGGAACCTGTGGCCTCAAGGGGATTTGTTCTGTGAAGTTTGGATTCAGTCAAAGGGCTGTACTTGAGGACCTAGAGGGCCTCAAGGCTGCAGGTTCCCCACCCCTGTGCTCTAGCCTAACCAATTCCTGGGGTGAGGAAGACAATCTCCAACTTCCTTCAGTGCTCCCATATGAGGCAGATATTGGCAGACTCTTTCGATGGCTGAGGAGGAAAAGAGACAGTAAAAAACTAAACCACTTGCTTGAATCTATGTAGCTAGTCCTAGATATCCATCGACTTACACCCTTGACCCTGCCTCCCACCCTCTACCAGCCCTTTGTGGCTGAATTTATTTGCTGATTTGCTATAACTGTTTTTTTTAGAATTTCCTTAAGCTCAAATGTACCATCTTTTGCATAGAGAGTTGACATGACTCGTGATTTGCATAATTGTTTCCAGGAGTGAGGATGGCTTTGGCTAAACCATACACACTCTCTTAACTTGACACTGCCAAGACATGCTATTTGTGAAATACATGTCCAAGGTCTGGGGTGAAATATGTGGCCATGCCACCGCAAAGTTCTGTGGCCTACTTGTAGATGGAACTGTGACCCTTGGCCCCATTTGCTTTGAGCTGCTAGCCAATTTGCCTAAATGAGAAGTTTCCTGCCCTGTCCCTCCAGGCTCACTCTAGACCAGGGGTGGCCTCAAGGCCACACTTGAGGACCTAGAGGGCCACATGTAGTCTGGAGGCCCCAGGTTCCCCACCCCTGCTCTAAATGTTCTTTGATCTCCGGACAGTTCTTATTCCCAATAAATTCCTGAAAATTACTAGAATAGGTCATCATTATTTTCCTGACAGTGGCTAAGGCAAGATTCTCTGGGCTAATGGACAAGTCATGGTATGTTTCCTACACTTCTACTGGATAACCCAAGACCTTGGATTCCTGGACTAGTTTTAACAATTAACAACCAGCCAAACAGGACTCAGGATGGGGAATGCCCCCAGGTAGAGGGGCAAGGCAGGGTAGGGAGAATACAAGAAAATGTGTTGAGTACCTCCAATATGTCAAGCAAATGAAACAATCTGTGCCCTCAAGGAGCTTATGTTCTATCTAGAGAGAACATGTACATGTAAGAATATCTATAAGATAAATGCAAAATAAATACAAGGTAATTTGGGAGGAAGAAGACATTAAGTGCTCAAGAGATTAGGAAAGCTTCATGGAGAAAACTGGGCTTGAGCTGAGCTTTGAGGAAAACTAGGGATTCTAAGAGATTGGGGTAAAAAGAGAAGGCACAGGAGAGAGACAGGAGATGGATGGAGTGCCTTGGGTGAGGAACAGAAAAAGGGGCAACTCGGCCAGATTATGTGAAGGGAAGCCTCCTCCTGACCTAACTCTCTAATGTAAGGCAGCTACCAACTTCCTTGGAACAAGAGGAACGGGCAGAATGGCCCCAGAGGGCCGTCTGAGTCTGGCATTGCTGCTCTCCTGGTCACAACCACAAAGGAGTCTATTTGGTCAGGTGGACCTGGAGTCACCTGTGGAGTCCCAGAGTCTGAACTTGGGGTCCCTTCCCCCAGCCCTTCTTACCTTTCCTCCTTTTCCCCCAAAGATTCCTTTCCTCACTGACTTAATTCTTTAGTTGTGCTGCTGTCATGGTTACACTGATGAGGCTTATTAAAGAAGGAAAAAAGCATCCAGTTATATCTTGTGTCATTCCCAATCCTGCCCAGTGGGAAAGGTGGATAGTCATCCAGGTCAGAAGTCCTTAGGACCGAGGCACATTTTGATGAATAAGAAGCCAGAGGCATCCTCAGCTGGGAGGTTCTGGGAGAAGGGCCTAGAGAGACTTTTTAACATTCACCATAGAAGTCAGTGTCCTAAAGTCACACTGCTCACTCTTTCCCCATACCCAACAGATGCAAATTTATGAGACCAAATTCAGAGAGCTATAGCCACAAGGCAAAGTTTCCATGCTGTCTTCTTTTTGGGGGGTGGGGGGAGTGGGTGAGGCAATTGGGGTTCAGTGACTTGCCCAGGGTCACACAGCTAGTAAGTGTCTGAGATCACATTTGAACTCAGGTCTTCCTGACTCCAGGGCTAGTACTATATACACTGTACCACCTAGCTGCCCCTACATAGTCTTTTTTCATTAAAAATACAGATTTATTGAGTACCTACTATGGGCCCAGCACCATGCTAGATACTAGAGGGAGATACAAAGAAGCATGATAGTTCCTCAGGGACCTTGAAATCTAGTTGGGGAGATAAGCCATATGTGCATATATAGCTAACAGATGAGAAGGGCCTCATTAGGTGGTGCTTTACTTCCATTCAGGTCAACATTTGCCAAGCATCCATTGCTGTGCTAGACACAAAACAATAAAAACAAAACGAAGCCCCTGCCCTCAAGGAGAATAAGAATTTGGGGAGGGGGTGGATCCAGAGAAGAAAGAGCACTTATAAGGAGATGATCAGTGACACTCATAGTCTAGATCAATAAGCTCCCTGAGGATAGGGATTGTCTGGCACTTAGCACAGTGTCTGGCGCATAGTAGGTGCTTAATAAGTGTTTATTGACTGACTGTCCTATTTCTGTCTTTGTACCCTCAGCCCAGATCTTTTGGTGGGGGTATGGGGAAGTCCAGATTTGAGAGAATAGTGAAATCCCAATGTGGAAACTCCCTCCACCAAGACAGATAGGCAACTCTATCACTGACAGTCTTTGAGAACTTTCTAGGTTGCCAAGGATCACACAAGTAGTATGTATCAGAGGCAGGTTTTTCCAACTCTGAGGCTAACCAGAGCTCTCTCCACCATGTTAGGCCACTCCTCATGCCAGGTACATAACAGATGCTTAATAAATGCTTGTTGTATTGAATTGAATAACTACTAAACCAACCATATGGACATATAAGAATAATGGCTCCCATTCACTTGATACTTTGTAGTTTACAAAGTACTTTTCATAAGACAACCTTGGAAGGATACTTGAGAGGATCTACTAAGATTTACCAGAGACTATATGAATTTAACTATAAAACATTCTTTGCAGAAATAAAGATAGATCTAAATATTTAGAGAAACATTAACTGCTCATGCATAGGTTGAGCCAATATTATAAAAAATGACAATAGTACCTAAATTAATTTACTTATTCAGTACTATATCACTCCCAAAGAATATTTTATAAAATTAGAAAAAAAATAGTAATGAGATCCCTATGAAAGAACAAAAAATCAAGAAACTAAAGAGTAATAATGAAAAAAAATGGGAAGAAAGGGGATCTAACAGTACCAGATCTTACACTGTACTATAAAGCAGTAATCATTAAAATAATTTGGTACTGGTTTTAAAAAGAGATCAATCAATAGAACTCATTAGGTATACAACATATAAAAACAAACAGTAACATAGTGTTTGATAAGCCAAAAGACCCCAGTTATTGATAGCGGAAGGGCTCACTATTTGACAACAGCCTGGGAGAAATTAAGTTTCACTTCACCACATACAACAAGATAAGCTCTGGATGGATACACGACCTAGACATAAAAGGTCACATCAAAACAAATGAAAGGAGAAAGGGAAAAAAAAACCTTTTGGATAAATGGATCTATGACTAATAAAGAAATCAAGACAAACTTACAAGAGAAAATGGATAAATAACATTATTGCTATCATCACATTGTTTTGGGCAGAACAGCATGAAAGCAAATGCACAGAGGTGGGAAAGTACAGGATGAAGGGCCTCAAATACCACAAGAAAAGAAAAAGACATTTAGACTGTATTCAGTTGACAATAGGAAGTCACTAAAGATTTTAAGGCAGGGGACAAGACAGGTCTGTGTTTGTAAATGGGAGAAGAATGGCCTGCGGGGAAGCAAGCCCAGCACACAACACAGGGAGACTCTTTCATATTGACACGAACAAATGGAGACATGTGCTGCCTGTATATGCGTATGTGTCATGATCTTTCTTTAGTGAAACAAATGCAAATGACCTTACATAACCATCATCTTCGTCACCATGTACACAGTTGTTTAAAGTTTGTAAAACACTGAGCATGTTATTTCAGTCGGTCCTACTAACAATCCTGTGAGGTAGGGGTCATTGTTATCCCCTTTTGACAGATGAAGAAACTGAGGCTGGCAGAGATTAAGTGACTTGCCCAAGGTCACGTAGCTAGTAAGTTATCTAAGATGAGATATGAAATCAAGGCCGTCCTCACTCCAGCTCAAACACTGTATCTACTCTAAGACCTTCCTTCCCTGAGCCCACATAAAGGTGGCATGTCAGCATATTAACTCCAGTGACCAAGCTACCACTAGGTAGCATCCTACTTGAGCGACCAGCCCAATACTCTCATCGGTCTCCAGCACATTTATGAAATAGCCTTCCTAAAAGGCTGAAATATGCCCTCTGGTCAGCAGAGGGTGACAACTAAACTGCCTTCTACACTAGCCAGTCAATGACTTCAAGTGGTAGCAGTGGCCACATCTTACATTAGTCTAGGAAATGAAATGCGATATTACTCAAAATATTAAAATATTTTGTTCTACGATGTGTACGTAACTCCAGAGTCCCCAGCTCGTTTGTCTGGGATCTCTTCTCTCTGCTGATGACTCCCTCTACATCTGCAGGACTACGGTATTTAACACACGATGATTACATAGTTTATTGAACACAGCCAAAAAAAAGAAATGAGTCAAACCTACCTTCCACCATCTCCTAAACCTTCTCCTGCTTGCCCTCCCAGACCTTCAGAGAGAGAATTCCCAAGTCACCCATAGCCATAGGAAAGGGATAAGAAAAGAGTATGGGAGGGTGGGGAGGGAGTGACCTCTCTTCTCAAGACCTTAGACTCTTAGAAAGGGAAAGTAGACAAATTAGTATTGGAAACCAATGTCCCCTTTCATTTACTATTAGTCCAACTGAATTCACAGTAGCTGACATGTTGGCACTTGGGGTACTCTTTTGTCAAAGTTCCCATCTCTGTCCCAGGATCTCTGCCCAGTATCATCTCAGGTCTCTGGCAGCCTAGGTGTCTGGCCAATAAAGTCTTTGGCGACAGTAATAGGGGCAAAAATGGCTACCCCCACCCTGTCATATAGCCAGTCCTGTACCACAACATGCTCAGACCCCTGTCTTAGGCCACATGCTTAGACCTCAGCTCTGAACAGAAGGAGCTTACCATCTGAACTAAGTGAATGATATACGTATGTTTGAGTAAAGTGAGATTGTAAGCCCCTCAAAGTTTCTTTTCTTAGAAAAGCAGATCAAAGAACCTGTGCAAGCAGCCCTTCTGTGCGCTGGTGTTGTTGGCCTTGTACAACCACAGTAGCGGCAAGTAGTATTGTTGCTACACCATCACACATGAAAATAGCATCATGGGAGCAGCCTCAGCCCTTAATAATCTCAGTGTCCCTCTGTTTGTCTCTCTCAATTACAGAAAGCCCGCCTTGCCAGGATCCGTGTGGCCAAGACTGGGAGTTCCAACGCTTACCTGCACAGCAAGAGGAATGGTCTTCTCAATGAAGCCCTGGAACTGACAGTCAGTATCCCGGGTTTGGAAGGAGGGGATAGGGAAATGGGACAGGAGAGAAAAAAGTTGTGGTTTTCTCCCTCCCTCTGAGCCCTAGGTCCTTCTCGAGCGCACGCACGCGCGCACACACACACACACACACCCCTGCCCAGTTTGAGCTGAATTTGAAGAACTCTGACACCTGCCTGTTAAGACTTAATTCTCAGACCTCACTTCATAGCTTCCCATCAAGGGGCATTGAGCATAACTAGGCCTGTCTCCTCAAGGGGGAAACTATTCCAAAGCTTCCTCCCCACTAATCGAGCCCCCAAGTATTTATTAAGCCCCTCCCGTGTGCTAGGTACTTCGCTAGATGAGGCTACAAAGGCAAAAATCAAACAACTCCTGCCTTCAAGGAGCATACAATCTAATGGGGCAGACAACATGCATATAAAGAGGTCCTTTCAGAATGTGAACCGAACATATACAGATTCACCTTGGTGGGGGTGGGGTGTGCACCAGGAAAAGCCTCATAAAGATGGTGGTACTTAAACTGAATCTTGAAGACCAGGATTTCCACAGGTGGAGATGAGGAAGGGGGACAGCCGGTACAGAGGCACCCAGAGAAGGAAGACGGGAGTGCCACGTGGGAGGCACAGAGGGCCCCGTGGCTTAACCCAACGATACTCAGAGTGTACACAATGGAACTCTGGCATGATTCAGATTTCACTAGGTGTGCCAAGAATCTCCTCCCTCCACCCCAAGACTTCCTCATTCCTCAGCCCCCTTCCCCAGCTGCAGTTTGGCACCTGCTTTTCCCAGCTTAGTCTTGGGGAGGTCACACAGTCACCACCCTATCCCAGCCCTGGGGAAGTAGAGAAAAAAGACAAGGAGGTCTAAGAAGGGAAAGAGACTCAAAGGAATCTCAAGGCCCCAGTGATGGATTGGTGGCTTGACCCTCCAGTAACCCTTCTTTGTTCAATGTGCCACAATTCCCCAAAGCAAAGAATATTGCGAAGTGAGGGAGTAAAAAAAAGCATGAGGGTGACTGGATTAAATCCTGGCCAATCTGCAGCTGTGTGGTGCCGTAGCTAGGTAGCTTGTATCTTATTTGTTCCCCACAACACGCACCCCTCCATCGATAATTTCTTGATCAGTATCTGCAGCATCCTCCTCACCCCTACTACCTGAGCCGAAGCAGAAAGAGGAATGGGTGCCACTGAAACCTGCACATACCCTACGAGACAATAAACTTCCTATCGCCGGGCAATTAAGGGTAGCCAGGAAGAAGGAGCCATACCATTCTCTCTGCCTTATTTTGTCTCTTCCCTTGTCTCAGGGCTCCCCAGAGGATGAGCACCTGACCAAGACCACATCACTCATTGAGAGCCAGCATCACCACCTGCTGCATTGCCTGGAGAAAACTACTGTAAGTCTCCTCCTCCCCCCTACCTTAGCCATCCCTCCCAGCATTCAACTTCCCTCCTCCTAAAGGTATACCCTTAGTCTCAAGCCCAGCCCCAGATTTTAGGTACAGCCTATCCCTCCACAGACCAAGATGGTGCCAGGGAATGGTGGGAAATTAACCATCCTCTCTCTCCCAGCATCACCCTATGCTCTCCACTTCCGTTGCTGAAGTCAATGTGTCATTATCTCAAAGTACTGAGTCAATGGTGGCAACTCTGCCATTATGCACCCAACAGAGCAAGAGAAAAGAGGAGTTCTGGATCTGAGTTCAAATCCAGGTTTGGCCTGAGAGGCCTTGAGCCTTTAATTCTCTGAACTTTAGTTTTTGAATCTGCAAAATACAGATAATAACACTTGACCTACCAAACTCAGAGAGTTTCTGTGAGGATCAAGAGGGATGAGGCATATAAAGCAATGAAATAAATGTTCTATAAATG
Source organism: Trichosurus vulpecula (assembly GCF_011100635.1). NCBI lineage: Eukaryota > Metazoa > Chordata > Mammalia > Diprotodontia > Phalangeridae > Trichosurus > Trichosurus vulpecula. Next base: position 58,319,965 of record NC_050579.1, read on the forward strand.
TGAGCTACTAAGCTATTATTATCTCCCAGTTACAAGTGACTTGCCAGGGCCTGGGCTCTCAGATAAGGCTGGAACTTACTTCCTATTCCAGCTACACATTCGTAGCCAACAAGAGCTATGGGGCAGGCTATATGCTATCACAGTCTGACTGATCTCCAACTCTAATGGGCTGACACATCACCCTCCAAGTAGATGCCACTGAGCCACCCCCTCCCCTATCTCCTTACTACCAACAGTGTGGCGTACTTGGACTAGACAGCAACAGCCATGCAGCCCTCTCCCTGCATCCAGGAGAGGCTTCAGTTGGTGCTTTTTGGCTAGGCCCCTCTGGTGCTCCCCCTCACCCATGTGGAAGGTGGTGGGAGATGGAAAGAGCTTTCCAACTGAAGATCAATACTACTGCCTCACCTATCCCCAAAGGACGGGTTGAAGCCTTGAGAGGTCCAAACCCTAAAAGGCCAATGAGGCAACACCAAGTCCTGGGTTAGGGGGCCATAGCTGGAATGAGCTGGAATGAGATGCTTGGGCCACCTAAATAGGACATGACTAGGATGAAGGCATCCACACTAAACGCTCCATCGTTCTCTGGTACCTTCCTTTTCCCAGACTGAATGATCAGCATGTCAGAGAGGCTTTCTGAGTCAGGCCATCTAACACTCTGCACTCTTAGGCCAGAGGGAAAGCGCTTTAAATATGCACTCTGTGGGTAGCATGTGAACCCCATAGAGGTTTCCAAATCACGAAGCCTGAAGCAAACCCTGAAGTTTCCAGGCCTCACCAAATACTTCTTCCCTTGCCCCAGAGGACTACATTTGCATGTCTTATGAGGCCCCTGGAATTCTCCTCCAGGACTTGGAACAATGCTAAAAGGACAGGCTCAGACTTAACTGCCCTTTCCAAACTTGCATGTGCTGGATGGAATGTAGGCCATTTGAGAAGGGAGTTGGGGGAGGAGAATTGTTTGGGTTGAGGGGATGGAATGTTGGGATTAAGAAAATGGTGAGTTGGAACTAAGGATAAGGTATTGGGATTGAGGGGGTGGAATGCTGGGATTGAGAGGTCAGAATGCTGGGCTTGAAAAGTGGAATGTTGGGGCCTGTGGAAATTGAGGGGTGGAATGCCAGGATTGAAGGTGGAATGTCAGAGTTGAGCTTGGGAATGCTGGAATGTACAATCAATGGTGTTTCTATCTTCTGTTGGCATGTTGTCCTGTAGGGGTTGTCCTATCTTGTGGATGATCCCCTGTTATCTGTACGAACTTCCACCATCAAGGTATAGCTTTTTAAAAATTCAATTCCTGTTTTTTCTCTCTGATTCCTGTGGCGTATGTGGACTGTTCTCTTTCTATCACTTGGTCCGGTTTCCTTGCATGTGCTGTCACTTCTCCCCCGGGGCTTGTCCTTGCCCTCCGCTGTCACTACCAGTACCAGCTCAGGCTTCCAATTTTCTGTGCAGATCTACTCAGCAACCTTTCTCTCCCAACCTTCTCCTTCTACCTTGCTGGGGATGTGGCAGGGGTGGTTGAACACGGCACTTACTTGTCTTGGTATCCTGTGAGTGTCCGTGTGCCTTATCTGTCTGTGCCACCTCCTTTGGTGTCCCGGGGATTCCTGGTTTTGGCTGTCGGGCTAGCCTCTGCTCCAATGTGACCTCTCCTCTTCACCCTGGCAGCCTTAGCCAGGCCACAGATACCCCCAGGGCATCCTTTAGCCTCACAAGATGTCCTTAGTCCCTAGTTTGTCCACTTCTCTTTCCGACTCCAGTCTGGAGGACCCTGGTCACCCCAAGTTCTCCCACCATGAGAGTGTTTGACTTTAAGGAGTCCCTAGTGTCTCCTCACTAACAGCCCAACACCATTCCTTTTCCCCTCTCAAAACACCAAATTGGGAAAACATATCCCTCATAACATTCAAACCTATTGCTGTCATGGGGAGTAGCACTCCAACTGCTCTAATTTATAAGCAGTACAGAAACCTTTGCCTCTCCCCCTTCAATGACGGTAATGACAAACATTTATTAAGCACCTACCATATGTATGGAAGCCATTGTGCTAGAGGGAGCAAGGAAGTGTGAAGCTCCAACCAACTTATTTCCACCTCTGATGATGTCACCAAATCCCCTTCTGGTGACCAAGAAGCCATGCTGGTCCAATGATCCCCCCAGCCTAGATTCCCACACTGAAGCTTCTATGGCCTCCAGCACCCAAAAGTAAACTCTGACTCATAATCATTCAGAAATAGTTATAATTGTATGCCCCTAACACCCTTCTGAACCACAACTCCAGAAGGACAGAACACAATCCCACCATCATACCAACCCTTCACCCCCACCCCACTGTGATAGCCAGGGCTGCCAAGATGATTCCTTCTTTCCTCTCTCAACGCCTGTGGGATGTTACCTTTCGTGAGTGTTCGTCTGTGCTCCAGTCTCCTGGGGCCTGCCCCTACGGAGCCCAGGACAAGACCCTCCAGTTTACCTGTGAGGGGAATTCATCCCCTCCTTCCCACTTCCTCCTCCCACATGCTTCTCTGTCCTTCCCAACAGAACCATGAGTTTATTGATGAGCAAATGTTTGAGCAGAACTGCATGGAGAGCTCAATGCAGAATTACCCGTCCACAAGAAGCCCTTCACTGTCCAGCCACCCAGGCCTAACCACCTCCTGCTGCTCCCGTCGAAGCAAGAAGACCACCCACTTGCCCAACTCCAACCTGCCTGCCACCCGCCTGAGGAGCATGCAAGAGCTCAGTACCATTCACATTCAGGGCAGCGAGCAGCCCTCACTCACAACCAGGTGAGTGCGTCCCACTCCCCCTCTTCACACAGGAGTCTCGGCTGTGGAGCCACCAGCTTGGATCAGCCCATGCGCTCCCTCCCTCTCCTGGTGGGCTCTAACCCAAGAGGATGCCATGACACCAGGCTGCTGTCAGGACTGGAGTTAGAAGTCAGGAAGGCTGTATTGAGACCGCAAGATAATTAGTCCTCACCCAGAGTACTCTTGCTTTTCCCTAGGGGAAACCACATTATTATCACAGTCAATTCTTTTTATTTAACAAAGTTCGTAAAGCACTTACCTCACTAACAACCCTGGAAGGTAGATGCTGTTATCCCCATGTATAGATTAGGAGGCTGAGGCTGAGAACCATGACTCCCTCCAGATCACACAGCTAGCATCTCGAGGCTGGATCTGAACTCAGATCTTCCCCACTCCCCACTTCCCCAATGCAAGAGCATCTACCTTGCTACCAATTTAGTTTCCATGATCTAATCAGTATTCTCTCTGCCAATGCAGACCACAATCCTTTGTCCTAACAGCTGCGGGCCAAAAAGCCAGCCCCTAACCAAAACCCCTAATAATAATCCTTTCTGAGCTTAGCTTCAGATGACAACCATCCAATCTGGAGCTTGGCCTGCCAAGCCTTTCCAGCCTGGTAGGACCCACGGGAGTTGGTACTGTCTTAACCTTCAGGAACCCAACAAGGAGACATCACAGTAGGAATTTAGTGGATGATCTGGAGCTTATCAACAACTAATTTTGAATCAAAGTCTGACTCTCTAGCCCTACCCCTTACTGCCCTGTACACATCTGGGGAGGGGTGGGGGGTGGTGATAAGAAAGCAAACAGAGTGGGGAAGGGATTGGTCCTGTGTCTTCATCCGTGTAGAAACCCCCTGCAGCCTGGCACCTTGTCTCATTTATAGTCAATTGTCCGGGGCATTGACAATATATACATATGTAAAATTAACCATTACTTTGGGAATCTTCTGAGCTCTGTTCAGCTCCCATAGTGGAGTAAAATGAAGGCTGCTGTGAATAAAAAACCTAAGAGTTTGAGGGAACCCTGGAAGGAGGAAGGAGTAGCCCCTTAATTCTCTTTTCTATCTACCCCAGTCGTTCCAGCCTTAATTTGAAAGCAGATGATGGACTGAGACCCAACTGCAAAGGATCCCAGATCACTACAGCCATCATCAGCATCCCCACCCCGCCAGCGCTGACCCCGGAGGGGGAGAGCCGACCGCCACCATCTAGCCCTGGCTCCACCACGAACATTCCCCCCATAGGCAGCAACATCGTCAAGGTCTCCGCCTTGTAAAGCCACTGAGGGCAGGGCTGTTGGAAGGGGTGGCAAGAGGGATGGGGAGGTGAAGGGAGCCTGTGGGGCCAGGCTGTTCCCTTCTCCTTCCCCTGCCGCTCCTGCCCGTCCTGGCTGTGCCCCTCGCACTGAAACTGTGCCTGCAAGCAGGAAGGAGACGCCACTGCAGCCACTGCCCGAGGGGACAGAGCGCTAGGCGCCATTACCCCGCTCTGGAGCCACGCAGGGGCAGGGCAGGGAGGCAGGGGATGGGAACCTGGGGAGGGACCGCGTGCTAGGCCAAGGCCTGGTGGGGTGTGGTGGGGGGGGAGCCTCAGATCAAACTAATGATTGTTTCTGGAGACCCCGGCGAGGAAAACACAAGAACCAGAGAGCAGCACAGAGGCCAAGAAATTACATGCAGAACAGGAAGGAAATATTAACACTGTGTATTTAAGCACCTTTTTCAAGGCTTTTAATGGATAATATTTATTCATGGGACATGACTGAAAAAAAAAAAAAGGTGGAAAACAAAGCAGAAACACAACAGATTTTTTGTGAAATGTTTTTCTCCATGGACCCAATACCTTTAACTAAACCAAAACAATGCATTTTATGAGTTTTTTTCTCCTTTTATAATGAAGGCTTTAGGCCAAGATGTCAGTTGTTAGTGAGTTTTCTCTCCTTTCCCCATCCCAGGTGGGAGAATCTGGGCCACCAAGCCTACTGAAGCCCGGGTGACCCACACAGTAGCCATGTGACCACACTGCAGCTCTTGCTTTCTCCAAGTCTGTCTCCTCGTCTCTCTGTACCTGGTCACTGCCTCTCCCTTGCTTTGTCTCTGTTCAGCTGTCTTTTTCCACAGCTCTCAGTAAAACCTGGGTTTGTGAATGGCCACCTTGGCCACCGTAGTACGGCTGTATGTGGTAAAATCCACCTGCTAGCTAATGGGAAATTGTGCTTTAAAAAAAAAAAACAGAATGAGGGGAAAAGCCAAGAAGAAACAAGATGGCACTTCCCAGTCATCTGTCCCACCGCTATTTCTGAAGATTTGGTTGCAACCAAATTCATTAGCCTAGGATCTTGAAAAAGGAAATCATAATCTTGTATCCTGATGAATACCAAATAACAAAAGATGGAAGAGACACTCCATGGAACATGAAGACAACTTTCTTCTCTCCTATTCTTCTGCTGGTACTGACCATGCAGTCTGCCCAGTCCGTAGCCAGGAGCCTCTGGGCAGCCTCCCTTAGACCATACCTAACCTGGTCAAGGGCCTAGGATACAGCCAACTGGTTTTCACTTCGGAGAACCTGACTTAATAGCTGAGCAAGGTTGGTCATGTCTTCTCAGGAAAGACATTTTAAGGTGTGGGAATCTGGATGGTTCTTAGCTGGTCTGTCCAGTACCAATGGGAACAGGTAAAGGGCTGATGTCCCTCTGGGCAAGTGTGTTAAGATAGCTTTTCTTTGGAAACCTGGGCACCACTTTTATGGAACAGGGCTGGGGGGTATCTCCTCTTGTCCATTTCTATCACTTTCAGCAGAAGAGTGGATTAGGCCTTTCCCTGAGTTTTGGGCTTGATAAGTTCATCTTTCCTATCTCCTGGACTCCCTACCTCATGACCACTAATTCAGCCTGGGCTCTCAAGGATTAAGATGGTCATGTTATCTCCTCAACCCCTTGGAGCTCCTCGGCAGTTCCTCAAACCCTGCGGTCCAGCTAAGTGGTTATCATTCATACAGTTCTCCTGCCTCAGCCCTCTGTAGGTAAGATTTCTCTGGTGAAGAACCAAAATTCACCCACATTTCTCCCCATGACCCTGGCCCTATAGGTCCTCTAAAAGGGTTTTCTGAGTTGGTACCTAATCACAAGAAATGAAGAGCTTCAGATAGGGCAAAGGAGAGGGAGCCTTTCCAACCTCATCTCAAGTACTGAAGTGCACTCAATCTGGTCCTGGCCTCAGGAACCTTCCCCAAAACGGGAGGGAAATTGTTCCTGACTTCTGTGAGCTGAATTTCTCACTGGGAAACAAAACAAACATTACAGTGCAGCTGTGGACCATGGATGTACATCAGAGCAGCCACACAAACTTGAACAAACTGAATTATCAGTGCTTAAAATTGATTTACTACACAAAGGTACCTCCTCAGTGGAGAAAAGCAAAGGATGGGTTGGGTACAGAATGAGACAATCTTATAGAGGGCAAGTAGGGACTTGGCATGGTTTTTAAGAGCAAAAAGCAATCAATTCCCAAAGTCTAGCAGCTGAGTTACATTGTTTTGAGAGGGAAAGGTTTAGGTAAAAGACATTGATCCTTCATCCAACCATACAAAGTATAACCCTTCCCTGCCTCAGTACATTTCAAGTTGTAACCAGCCCTCTAATGATGATCATCTCTGCAACAGGCAGACTGGTCCTCAATGCCTAGTCTGACACAAGGCCCACACATGAAGCCTTCGAGCTGTTCTGGAAGAGCCTTGAGATCACAGGCTTATCTCCATTTCATGAGGAGGCATCAGAATGGTATTTTCATGAAGGCTAATCAATATTTACATCATACTGGGTCACAATGACCCATCCAACCCAAGTACTTTATCTCATATTGTAGAACCAAAGGCTGTTTTGTATGGAAACATCCATAGCATCGATAAAATAGGCGTTAAAGGGGGTTTGGAGGTCACCTAGAGTTCTACCTCCCCACCAATGGCCCCAAAAGTTTCAAGATGGGCCCAAGCACCTCTAAGGCTGTTGTGACTCCAGATTCAGGGCTTTATGATGCATCATACCTGCATGTGCCACTTACAACCTGTGTCAATTCAAGTCCCTTCACCCCTCTGGGCCTTGCTTTCCTCAGCTGTAGAATGAAGAGATCGAGCAAGGTGACCTCTGGGGTACCTTCCTGCACTAAGTCTATGATCCTTTCATGGCACCCACTGAATCCCAAATAACTTTGCTCTTCACTGTCACCACCACTACACCTGCTCTGAAAAGTCTTTCAGTCCCTTCCTAATCCCCAACACTTCTCTCAGCCAGAGATGACACCTTAGTTTCTTTAACCTTGGGTCTAAAACAGGGTGGCAATCAAGTAGCTATATATACATACATATATACGTATACACACACATGAGAAAAACCCAAACATGACAACTGGATCCTTCCAGTAGGCTTCAGTGAAGTTAACATGGAAGGTCCAACTTCTAAACTATCCTAAAAGTCTGGCATCTTTGCAACTTCCAAAAAAAAAAAAAAGACTTAAAATGATGATTGGGTTTTCTTCTTCCATTGGTCTCCTAGGGAACTGGTTCACAAGCTTTTTCTATTCATCCATCACTTCTGGAGAGATCCTATACACCATATACCCCCCGCCCCCCGCCGTTCCCCTCCGCCCCGGCAACACACACACCTCAACCTGTCAAAACAAAGATGAACAGAGGACATGATATTGGATTAAGTCTTAACATTATTTGTGTATTACCTTAAAGAACTAGAACAAACCTTCTACTAACCAATCTCCAGAAAGGTTAAGGGACTTGCCCTAGGAGGCATGGCTCATAGTAGCTGAGAACCAATAACAGAAGCCCATCTCCTGATTTACTGTCAGAACAGTCCTGAGACATCAAAATAGGGTATTATTATAACAACCCGTTCATGCCAAATGCCTAGTACACCAATTGTCACAATGCTCAGCAACATACTAAGTGACCTGGCAACTTGGGGGTGGGAGGAGAGAAGAGGGAGGCTCAGAGATCACACTTTGGGAATCCACTGCCTCAGTGCGGCATCGCTTTGGGACACCAATTCTGCATGTGTATAAAGTTTTTTCAGAACCAAGAGATGCAGCTCCCCTTCTAGTCTTTGGGGAGGATTGAGAAGCACTGACATTTCAAACCATAATCCTTTAAACCTGGCTAGCACTTGCACCTTTTCCAAAACATTTATCATATGCTTCTCACAACCCTAGGGGGTGGGCAGGGCACTTTGTTCCCCATTTTGCAGCTGGGCAAACCGAGGTTGACTGACAAGATTAGGATGCAGCCCTATCCAGCACTTTCTCCACTGCAGGTCCCCCAAGATGATCATACAGAACCTACATCTCTGGCACTGCCTTTGCAAGGGAAAGTCTTATTCAGAGCCATCTATGGGACATCATAAACTTCTCAAAGGAAGAACTATATCCATTTCTACTTCCCCATGGTTATGTCTTTGCAAATAAGCCTTTTGAGCTTGGGACAGTTATGTGATAACCTGCTGAAAACACCAGGCCCCCTCAACAACAGAAGACTGGCAGCCATTTTTGGCTCACTAAGGTCATACAAAGGGGGTGGATGAGCCTTATACAGTTGCTACCAAAGGAGCTGATCTCTCATGCTTACTTAAGGGCCTAACACCAGCACAAAGAAGGGTGAAATTGGGCAATACATCAATCAACAAGCACGTACAAGCAGTTACTACATGCCAGGCACTGTGTTAAACACTGGGGATACAAAGAAAAGAGCTTACATTCTATATACATAAAAAGAGCAGCCATGTAATTTTGACCAATGATTAGCAAAGGTGGAGAATTCATGAATACCCTGAGACTGTTGATTAAATAGGTGGGTCATTCAGCCCTTGAAGATTTCTCCTGCTCCCTAATTTGGGATCTTTCCACACTCTGAGGTGAGAATTTTGTAGAGTACGGAAAAGAAAAGTTAACTTTTAAATTTAGGAAAAGGTTCAAAGCATGGGTCAAAATTAGGTTTTAAGATTCTCTGTAGATTCCAGTGATCCCAGCTCCCCTGTCCCCTATAACCAGATGACTGTGAGGTTGGTTATGCATATGGACTTTTAAGAATTTGCCTAGCATAGCCAAATATCCACTCCCCATCCAACTAAATGGCACTGTGAATAGGGCCAAGCAGGGAACTGATAGGCATCTTTTTTTCCTTTTGGGCTTCTTTGTGGAGAACCTCCTCATTTGCAAGTTGCTCCATGATGACTGAAGAGGGAAAAGCATTGTCATGACCCTTAAGAAGTGGCTTATTAGAAGGGACCATCAAAAAACAAAGTGGTTTAAAGAGGTTCTAACTTAGTCTTGTTTGTTTTCATTATGTGTCTTTCTCACCAAGTTTGGGACTGGCCTTTGTCTCAGCAAGTCACTTACCTACCTGGGGTGTAGGGTGATGATCTGAGTCCCAGGCGGTTCCTTGGACCAAGGGACTATTTTACAAAGTGGGGGCTGGGGGAAGAGGAAGGGTTGGTATATTTTTGATAATCAGACATTCCAATGCAATGTTCTCCTTAGAGGTCCCCCCACCCCCTTTGTTAACGTTTATTGTGAAAAACATCGCGTATGTGCTTCTCTATTTTCGTATAATAAATGGGCTTTGCTTACCAACGTCACAATGGCAGAGACAGAAACGCACTGTACAAAACTGCAGGAAGATTCAGACTTCATCTGAAAACAACTTTCTAAAACAAAAGTTCTTGAGTTTCCTGTTGTCTTCTCTTTGAAACTGTAGTGCATATGTTAAAGTGTGTCTATCATTGACAGTACCAAGTCGTGTGCCACTGCTGTACCTGATGTATCCAATCTGGATTAAATGGCATATGTGCCACAAACCCCAAAGTGATGCTGCGTGCTTACTCTATTCCAGCTTTCCACTTCTAAACCTACCATGGCCCAAGACACAAAAGTTGTGACTAAGGTCTCTTTTGTTCCGTTAGAAGCCTTGTAGCTGGAGGAAACCTTAAAGATCATCTACTCCAAACTCCACGGCAATGGGAAGAGCATGGCAACACCTAGAGTCAGAGGGCCTGGATCCAAATCTCGGCCCTGCTCCTTCCTACCCAGGGCAGTGAGAGTGCACATCCTCCTGTGGCCTCCAGTTCTATCATCTGATAGCAAAGATGGCATACAAGACCTCCAAAATCCCTTCCAGTTCCTTTACAACCCACTTACTACCTTATTACCACCTTACCCTTTAATAGTAACAGCTAACATGTATATAGCACCTCCGATGTGCCCAGCACCACATCAAGCCCTTTATAATTATTTTCCCATTTGAACCTCACAAACACCCTGGGAGGTAAAAGACAAGGAATTTGGCCTAGATGACCTCCAAGAGCCCTTCTAGCTGCTCTGATCCAGGACCATCCTGACCAAGGCTAGAATGCCTCCTACAGAATCCCCGAGATAACCACCCAACTGCTTGCATGAATACTTCCAGTCACAGAGAGCTTATTACTTAAAAAAACCGCATTCTAGCATAGCTCCTATCAAGTTCTTCCTCACACTGAACCAAAATCTGCTTCTCTGAAACTTCTCGTTGGTCCTAATTCTGTCCTACAGCTATGAATCTGAGCCCTGCTATAAGAGAATGAACAAATCCTCTAAACTAAGAAACTAAAAAACTAAACGAAAAAAGAAAAAGCTCAAAATGAAATATTTTCTAAGGAAATGTTTACAGAACAGGCAGCAGCTACAATCTCACAAAGTTCAAAGAAAATCCTCTTAAAATTGTCACCACTGTACAGCAGTCAGATCTTAGTAGTTGGAAATGGCATGAGAAAGACGACACTTTAGGACAAATATCCAAGGGGTCAAAAGGCCCAGGAGCTAGCTAAGCTACGACATTTACATCCACAGCCAAAGGTTGGCTGCTCTGACTTTCATCACCCACTAGGTGTCGCCCTAGCCCCATAGCTCTCTAGACATCGACATCATTATAGTGTGCTTGGATATCAAGTGACAGGCCAATAAACATTCCAAACTTTGGGAATTTTATCAGTATTTAAGAAAATCAAACTGCTCCCCTGTCTACAAAAGTGGAGTCTAAAATATCATACAATCTCAACTGCAACTATACTAGAAGAAACTCACCTTCTCACAATGTATTTTTTAACACGAGGGCTAACTGGAGCAAACTGATGGTATAACAAGCCCGAAAAATGTGTAACCCACCTTGTAAAACATACTTCTAAAATAACATCAAAGTTGCCTACTCAATAAAACAATCATCAATCATTGTAGTTTTGTTACCATCAACCTAATTTGAATTATTCTTGATTTAAGAAGTTACAACAAAAATCCTTTCGTTTTGCCAATTCACACTGCTCCCTACCTTCGACCAGTCTGAAATTAGTGAGGTCTTACACTATTTGCAAATGTGACTCATTCCTACACTGCCCCACCACCACCACCACCCACACCGCCATAACCCTGCACTTGAGTTACAGAACCACACACACATATTCAGAGAGAGGATCTTGTCCACCGGCCTCATTTTCCAGTTAAGCCAACCGCTCTTGGAAAGACTCATCCATGATCACTGACGGTGCAGGCAGAACTAGAACCCGGGTCCACATGCTCAGCCAGCACTCTTCCCCAGCCAGGACACGGTATATCACCTTCTATATCTATACCACCTTCTATAGCTAGTTTCCTAAAAATGTCTAGCAAGCTGTAGAGATTGTAAGGATGTCGATCCTGAGCTAAGAATGCCCTGCAAGTGAACCTAATTGGCTATCTCCGCTGATGAGGCACAATTTCAAAATTTTTCTCACAAATGCTCATAAAAAAGAAAACCGAGATATATTTTGTGTTCAGCTTCTCTCCTCAGACTAGTCTCTGGCAATAAAGATGTGCTCATCTCTGGCTTATTTTCTAATTTAAAAAATAACAAACACAGAGCAGCAGACAAACCTAAAGAGAATCCAATTAATTTCAGGACTAATGGGCAATTTCATTTCTAATTAAGATGCAGTGGCATCCTAATTAAAATTCCCTGGCAATGACAGGCTGCTTGGCTGTATTGGGGGAGGAGGGCAGGGGAAGGGGGTGGCAAATGGGACATAGCAAAGCAAAGGTAAGGTGCAGCGACAGGATCCCACTTTAGTGTGTAATTAAAATCTTTACCACTATATGGCAGACTGGACCTAATTATGGAATTGCTATTTACATAGTTTTAATTAATTCATCCTCACTTGGAAATACCATATAGAGAAAAAAGAAAAGTCTCCACTGCTCAACCTCAGAACAGGAAGCAGAGGGTGTTAAGTCGAGTTCAGGACGAAGGTTGTGTGGGTGTTTTGATAATAAATGACGATCACTGTAGGTGTGTGCTGACAGCAAAGGGGAACGGTATTTATGTTGCCTAGCCCTTCCCAAAGCAACAGCCTTCCAAAATGAAGAGCCAACCCTGCTCCCCTAAATCCTGGCCTCTTCTTTCCAAAGAATCAAGGCCTTCTTTGGAGGTGGAAGAAACACAAAAGAAAACAAGTTCTAACTTCTAGTGACTTTTTGAATAGCCACAATTTTAGAATGGAAACATTTTGTAACAAGAACTTTTTACTCCCAGTCTAATATAACAGATGTACCATGAGAGAAAAGGCCCACTGAGGAGAGCATTTAGGATATTGTGTGGAAGCAGTATGGGAAGAATTAAGGCTAGCCTCCACAAGTTACTCAAGTGAGAACCAAAAAGTTTAACGTTCATTCTGATTGCCTTCTGAGAGCAAGAATGGGAAGATAACAAGAGATCAGTCATCTTGACTCAGTGTGCTGCAAAACAGGGAACAGACATCTGAAAAGTAAACAGTGAAAACATAGGGGGGTTCACAACTTTAGAAACTCATTTTATGGAAGTAAACAGTATCGTTTCTGTTTGGGCTTTTACAAAGTTTAAACAAACACCTTTACAAAAAATCCCTACTTACGTCAATTTAAAAGGGAGTTCATGATCAAAAAAATGCTTAAAAATACTGTATTTTCACATTATAGCTATGAAAATCCAGCCTGATTAGAACCAAGTTTTTTTTTTTACACAAAGTCCTTCATAATATTTACATCTCCGTTCGATGTTTCCTTGGGAGCAGGTGGTGGTATTTTAAGAGTGTTTTAAATAAGGAGTGCTATGGTACTATGTTTAGTTTATTTTTAAGGGGGACAGTGAAAGAATGGTAAGAAAATGATGCACTAAGGCTCTGCGCCCAAAGTTCTCTTTTTCAGAGCCCAAATCTGTGAATTTTCCCAAAAGAGAAAGAGGAAATAGTACCCCACCTGATACAAACCAACCTGAAGAATAAAAGCATTTCACAGAACCTCAAGCTTTTTAAAGTTCCTCAAAAAGTCCACCCCTACAGGACAGTCCCCCCAGACACCTTTCACAGGTCACCGCCCCGCATTAACTCCTGAAGATAGATAGTGTTCATGTGATAGGCGGCCATCCAATCAGAGTGTCTCTTGGCATTCCAGCTATAGGACTGCGAGGCTGCTGCATAGTACTCCTGCCATGCCCAGTAGCAGGATCTCCAGTAATCCTCATAACTCTGAGCATTGGTGGGGAAAACTGGAGGTTGCTCCCCAGCGTGATCACACCAACTCTCCTCGTGAGGCTCCCACTGCAGCTGCTGAGGTGCCCGCTTGGGAACACTTTTCCTGCTGCGCTTAGAGGTCTGGTTGGCCCCTTCCTCCCTCCCCAGGGCTTTCATCGGGATGTGAGGGACACCTTGGCTCTCCTCCACACTTGGGGTTTCGCTTCCATTCAAGGGCTGATCGGGAGAAGCATGGCCTGTCACAGAGGCCAGTTCGCTTTCTCTCACCTGGTTGTCAGAAGAGCCTTCCAGGCACGACTTGTTCCCTTTGCTCTGGGATGATGCTCTCGAGCAGCCGGAATCACTGTCACTAGCTGAATCTTCTGAGCGGCCACTGCTCACCAATGCCCGGGGGCTCTCTTGAGTTTGTCTCCATTTTAATAAACCATTTTGGGGCTGCAGGGCCTGCTCCCCAGGACCAGTATAGTGCCTGATAATTTCTACATGCTTCTCTAGTCCCTCCTTAATATAATGTTCATAATCCTCCACCAATTCTGAAAAAGTCACTACACAGGGCTGCTGGATCTTAAAGGAAGACAGACAAGGGATTTTGGGGAGTGTGGCAAGTGAAGCTTCTCTGGCTTGGTTCTGAAAGATGCTGGAACTTTCAACAGGGGTCTGAACGTAGTTCTCTACAGGTTCTTTCAATTGTGTGGCATAGCCCACCCCCCTGGAGAGCTCCACTTTTTCTTTGCTTCCATATTCAGAATGGCTTTTCCCTGGGTGTTTCTGCTTGGTAGCTTTCTTTGACTTGACTGTCCCTGTAGGACCTGAAGCTGTCTGCGACAGAGCCACATGGCTACTCTGAGCTTTCTGGGCCTGAATGATCCGATCTGGCTTCTGAATTATTTTGGGGGGTTGGATGGGTACGTTAACCGAGCCAACTGTCGGCATGGCAGCTTTGACCTCAACATCCCAATCCAAACATTCTTCCATCAGGCCAGGAGGAATTGGATCTACAGAATAAAATAAAGAAAGGGTTACTATTCCCCTAGTACTCTTATCAACTTGCAGAGAACTGCAGCATGGGCTTCAGCGGTCCTAAGAACACTTCTCTTATGAGCTGTTCTTGGAATATGGCAGACAACCTCCATCCTCACCAGCAGCACTTCCATCTGGTGGAAGCATCCAAAGTTTCTGAGGGTGTAGAGAAATCTTTCCCAGCATTGTCCTCTTCCTCTTCCCTTTATCAAACTTAAGAAAGCAGAAGAGGAACAGGACGTGTGCTCCCCACAACTCCTCACCTACCTGGAATTCGATTAAACTCAATAAATATTTATTAAGCACCCACAACATGCAAAACATTATTCTTGGGATGGTTTTCCAAGTTTAAAATCTAACTGGAGAGAAGCAAGAAGGATGGGCAAGTGCACAAATATCTATGAGTAAAGAAGGGGAATATTAAACTGTGTATGCCTCTGATCCAGCAATACCACTACTGGGTTTATACCCCAAAGAGATACAAGAAAGAGAAAACAGATCCTTATGTACAAAAATATTTGTAGCAATACTTTTTGTAGTGTCAAAAAAACTGGAAACTGCAGGGGTGCCCATCAACCAGGGAATAGCTAAACAAATTCTGGTATATGTACGTGAGAGAATACTACTGTGCTGAGAAAAATAATAAAGGGAATGATTTCAGAGAAACCTGGGAAGACTTAATGAAATGATGCAGTTAGGTGAGCAGAACCAGATGAACAATTTATACAGTAACACAAATACTGCAAAAACAAACCGGCTTGGGGATGAGAAGACAAATTGTAGTTGAAAATAAAACTTAATTCAGAAGAAGGACTGATCAATGCTTAGGAGAGGAAGTACTGTAAGTAAAATGAGTTGGGTCTTGAAAGAAGGGAGAATGTCAACAGATGGATAGAGGGAAGGGGATCACAGAAGGAGAAAACACCATTCCAGATTCAGGAAGACGGCGTAAGCAAAGGCGAGGAGACAGAAGAGGGGAGGGAATTGAGAGCAGTCCAATTTGGCTAGAACAGTGACTATGTGAAGAAGAAAAGGATGGAAACCTGGGATGGAACCAGATTATGCTGAGCCTTGAACACCAGGATCAGAAGTTGAGACTTTAACCAAGAGACAAGAAGAAGGCTCTGTAAAAACCCCTCTGACTCCCAACAGGATGACATTCCTATTCTGACAGATAAGAGAGGCATCTCTTGAGTTCATAAAAAGTAAAAAGCTGGCTGACCATTTTACAGAAAAGTGTGAATGAGGAGTTGCAGCACCACTGTCTAGGTAGTCCAGGACTCTTTCCCAATACCAATAAACATGCCAATTCAGGTCTGCCTTTCACATTAAAAATCATGAAGCCCTTACATTAAGCCCTTGGCTCAGCTTCCTTCTTACTGCTGCTGGCCCTGCCTACTATGTAGCTCAGGGACCTCCCTTAGATTTTCACCCCTTCTGGTCTAAACGACGTGGCCTAAGTTGTTGACACCTACACTCCCTCTACCACTTTTGTTGCCCAGATCCTCTACCTAGACCATCTCTGATCCTTTTGTCCCTAGTCTTCTAACCTGAGTTGTTCTTGCTCTCTCTCTGCTGACTGCCTTAAGACGCTGAAAATCTTCCCCCACTGGAGCTACCTGCTTCTCCCTGCCTTAGGTGACTGCCCTGGGCTTGACCACTGGTTCTCCTAGCTACAAGTCCTTGCCAACTCCCAACCTCATCTAGTCAGATTCCCAGGCCTTTCCCAGCTATTCTGTTGTCACTCAAGTCCCAGGGTAATACACATGCACAAAGACTTGCCCATACCCTCAAAGATCTACTATATTTATTACATAGTGAAAGATTCCAACTTGACACCTCCATGCTCTTTATCATGCTATTTCCCTTCAGGCATGCTATTCCCTTCCCTTTAAAGAAAAATGACATTTATTCTAATACCAGTTTCCACCAAAATGGGCTTTGCAGGCCAATTCTCTGGCAGATCTTAAAGTAACAAACAAATATGAACAGATAACATTATCATTTTTAAAGCACTTTGAATAAACACTAATCAAACTGGACTATTATACATAGAATGAACTTCCAAAGGGAGACCATGTTGCGATTTTACTTCTGGAACTAAAATTTAAGACTTGACCAATTTCATGCTTCATATTCCTTAAAACCATATACTGTTAAATGATATCAAATTGCTTGCCTTCTCAAAGAGAAGGTGAGAGAATTTGGAACTCAAAAATTTTTTAAATGATTGTTAAAAAAATTTTACATACACTTGGGGATATTTAATGAAATAAACAAAAAATATATTTTCAAAACTATATACTGTTATAGAGAGAATGGTCTAGCAGCCTCTACTTATACAAACAGAGAGTTATTATGCAAAGACCAACCCATCTAACTAAAAGCAAAGGTAATATGGCAATCAAATACATCTTGAGCTAGGCAGATCTTTTGATAACAAACTGTACCTGGCAAACAGAGGAGGTTAAGATTACATTTCTGGGCAATTGTCATCATCATATTTTCTTCCTCTCCCCGGCAACAATAGGTCACCGCCAGCCCCAAAGTACCTAGAAGAGAGAAGTGTAAAATTATACTTGCCGCTGGACATAAATGATACCAGCAATTCCAACTATCTCATAAGGGCCCTCTCCTCAAATAAAGTAAGCCATATTTTTTTTTTGTTTTGTTTTGTCTTTTACCAAAACGTCCAGCTCTGCCAATCCGATGCATGTACGTTTCCCAGTCCAATGGCACATCCAAATTTACAACCAGATTCACCTTCTCAGCATCAATCCCACGTGAAGTCTCAAAATGAATAAGATAGCAGTTGTTTATTTAATAATGTTCCCTCATGTTATTTCAAAATGTACATTGCAATTTCCACCAAAAAAAATCTATACTACTTTGGCACAACCACAGATGACGGGCCAAATTAAGGACAGAAGTGTATTTGAAACCATGGGTGAAGGTAAATTTGTTTTCTAATTTCTGCATGTGATACAGTAGAAACAGTACCTGACTGGGACTTATGTCCCAACTCCTACCCTTACTAGCTATCTCACTTTGGGAAAGTCTTTCAAACCTCAGTTAGCCTCAGTTTCCTCATCTGAAAAATAGATACTACACAAAATGCTGCATAAATATAAGCTATTATTATGTGAACCATTACTGTTTTAGCTCTAAGAAAAAGGACAAATATCAGAGCCATTTTAAGAAATCATTCCACAGAGCTGGAAGGAGGTAGGCTTTCTTCTGGTATCCTCTCAATACACGCACACAAAATATACTAAATCTGTACATCTGAGAACTAGAACGTGTCAAGATGTGTTAGTCATCCAAAGTGAACAGGAAGCTTACCAAATCCGTTGAAATGAGGACTCTGCAATGGAACTGCTTCAGTTTCGCCATAGCATCAAGACGTTGGTTTTGATTCATGCTACCTAAAGAGACCCAAGAACATCCATTTTATAACCTCTTCATAAGCACTGACGCTGCTGCATTTTTCTATCACTCAAATACACAAAAAGCAGTGATCCTGACACCCATTCTCAGTATTTTAAATAACCTATTTTGAGATTTATAATTTCATTCATATGGGTAAGTCCTCCAACTGATGCAAATTCTGGTCCCTTCAAACTTTAGCAGATTGTCTGATAGGCTGATACAACTGAAAGAACTTATCACGTGGTGACGAGGATCTCCAACTGAAGCTAGGCTGGTCTCTGGATGACAGTAACTGGGCCCTTACTAGGCCTCTCTTGTCCTGTAAGACCTGCCAAAGCTTGTGTTCTTACTATTATAGCTTTCCAGGGTCACTTCCGCAATGAGGCATAATAGCAAGATTTCAGTTCTCTTCAAATTTCTTTCCTACACATAACAAAAATAGCTGGCATTTATAAAGGCTTTAAAGGCTTACAAAGCACTTTACAAGTATTATCTCATCCCCACTTTCCAGACGAGTAAACTAAAGCTGAGAAAGATTAAGTGACACACGCAGGGCCACACATAGGTATTACGAGCCTGAAGCTAGACTTGAACTCAGACTCCAGCTCTACCCTCTATCTAGGTGCCACATGAGGTAACAAGGAGATATAATGATTCTGAACGAATTACGAGAGAAGCTTCTTAGAATATGGCTCTAGAATAAAGGAATATTCTAAATTCATCGCCACACACACACAATACCTATGCCTACTGATGTTTTTCAAAAAAAATATACATATTATATGATAAATGCTCCAACAACGACGATGAAATACACTGGAGAGAGCATCTGAAATAGTTGGGCTAGAACTCCATCTCCACCATTTACTGGCTGTGTGACGTCACCATCTCTCTGAGATTCAGTTTGCTCATTCACAAAACAGGAATGACACTTGAACCATCTATCTCACAAGTCTTGTAAGAAAAAAAGGAGATTAATGTATGTCAATTCCACTTTGTAGCCACACAAGGCATCATAACCATAAACATGAGCTCCCATCCCAATTACAATGAAGGCTTGTAACAGTAATTAAGGTTGGGACTTTTTGCTGTTGACCTTTCATGATTCTGGCCTTTGTTTGAATGGGCAGATAAAGTGGGATGTTTTTGTATTCCTTGGCACTGAGACAACTGGGAGCCATTGATGTGTATCTGATGTGATATTGGGGGTGGGGAACTTCTCCAAGATATATAAGTGCAAAGGTTAGCGTTCTCGCTCGGAGCTCTGAGCCACAGCAGGAGTGCCCTGTGAGTCTGGGCCAGCCATTCTAATGAGCGCCCCGGCTGTACACCCAGATGTGGATAACTACAAATTGTATTTGGTCTGTAATTCAGGGTGCTGGCTTTTTCCCCTGAACTAGGTGGATGTTATTTGTATGCTGGATTAAAGTAAGATTGTTAATCCCTTAATGTTACTTTCCTTAAGTAAAGAAGATCAAAAGGACCTGTGTTGGCAGCTTTCTGGGTGCTGGTTGTTGGTGGATCTTACACCCGCACAGAAGCTGCTAGCTGGATTGCTGATACAAGGCTTAACACAGCACTATACTTCACACACTTTGGAAGGTTTGGAGGGTTTTCTGATGCAAATTTAAAATGTTTTTCTATCAGAAAACACTCTGTCCCAAACAACTAATAGGTGAAAACCATAGCTGGGTCACAAAAGCACCTCATCTTAGTCAACTTACTTGCTAATCTGAAAAAAATACCCCAAATAATTCATTCCTGCTAGTCCAAAAAAGACACTTTATGTGGAAGGAAATGGCAATTTCTTTTATCTCTTGCTAGATAATAAAAATGGCAACTCTATTTAGATTACAAAATTTCATCACTGTTATGTAACTTAACTAACAAAGTAATCTTTTCACTTGTAAAATAAAGTTCACAGTGGACATCACAAACATACTCTAGAATTCCACAAAAACAATTTTCTAACTGGAACAATACTTTGTACTACTTCAAAATTACATAAAAATTGGAGGAAATCCCTTTTTTTAACCTCTCAAAGTCAAATTTAAGTAGCAATTTTCTTTATTTGAAAGTTACTCATCTGACTGCCTCAAAATCCAAACACTGCAACTGACATACACATCTTACTTTGGGAACTTCGTTCCAAGGTATTGTTGCAGAGGTTAAAAGAACCACTTACCTGAAATGCACTCAGCAGGAAAGCCCTTGGATGACAAGATATCAGCCAAATGCTGGGCTCTGTTGAAAAACAATATACAGATCTCAAATCTTATGATTATAGAATTCATCCAAAAATCTTTCATATTCCCATGACTATCTTTCTTCTTTACCCAACATTCTCTCTATCTTAAATTATATTACCTGCTATGTAAATTAGAGAAGACCAAAGCTTGATTAAATGGAATTCTACTAAATAATTCTTGCAAGTGTTGGGTCTTTTCCTCAAAAATCTTATGAGGCAAGGGATGTGAATTTACCACTTTGTAATACTGCTTCAGGCCTGTGCAGAAAAAAATTAGGAATCATTAGTACAGAACGAACAGGCAGCATGCCATTTGTTAAAAATTATTACAAGGGCTATAACAAATGTAACAGCTGCCAATGGAGGGAAAAGCTATCAGAATATCATGAACTTAATAATACGCCAATGGACATATCTAAAACCTAGACATACCAATAAGACTTGGGTCACTGGAATTCAGCCTTACAAACGTGGGGTCTCTCATGTACTTCGTCAAAGCACTGGCCAAGAATTCAGGGTAGGTGGCTGATACTGCCAGCATCTGTTTGTTGGCAGGCAGAGAGGAGTAAATCCAACTGGAGATAATAAAAGAAAAATAAACCCTCTGGAGATATTTAACAAGAGTATCCCTTGGAAAAGAAAGTAAAAAGATATCTATGCATTTTGTTTTAATGGTTAATGCAGTTATTTTTCTTACTTTATTTGTTCCTGGAAGCTCCCTTCTTCTAGAAGTTTATCTGCCTCATCAAGAATAAAAAGACGGATACTGGCTGTGTTCAAGTAGTCAAGTTCTATTAACTGTTTAATTCTGCCTATGTTTCAGAAAAAATAAAAACTAAATAACAGTGAAGGGCCAACTACATACAAAGCAAACATTTATGCATTATGCATATGTGTATATACATATGTAAATATATATACACATATAACATCACTTTTTAAAAATCCAAACAATAGTGACAGTAACTGTTGGAAGCCTGAGAGCAGACCAAACACTATTAGTATATTCCCCTAATTTCCTTCCCCAGCTCCCATTAAAATCATGCGCACAGTTAATAAATAAGCCAAAATGGAAATGAGGTCATGTGTTCTAATTAATTCAATTTAAACATCTTTTACTTAAAGTGCCTATTCAACATCTAATAAGCAATTACTAAATGCAATATATTCTGTGAAAGAAGAATACGGCTAGAGACTGGTTTTCAGAGTTAAAAGACACAGGTTCAAGTCCTGCCTCTTACACAGACCCTGGGTAAGTCACTTAGCCTCAGTGCCACTGGCAGCTCTTTAGACTCTAATCTGCAAGAGGGTTGCCAGGCTGCAATGGTATTCTCCATATCAAGGAAATGACACGTGCAGACAAACAAAACAAGTACAAAGCACTGCTAGAGAATCGGACTACGAAAAAATAAATCTCTGCTTTCCAGAAGCTTCAACTAGGCCCTGGATGCTACCCTAAAATCTTCCCTCCTGAGGCATTCCCGTTTCATCAACGTTTTACAAGAAGGATAGATTACCAACTCCTGGCTGGCCTGCCAGAAAGCAGCTAATCTTTCACATTGTCTTCAAATCCATTTTATCCCAAATAACATTTATGATTTATTCTTCAGGATCTCAACTTAAGAGGTTTTCTTATTTTCACAGGATCATAGATTTAGATTAGGGACATCTGGTCCATCCCTCTTCTTTTACAGATAAAGAAATAAAGGCCAGAAAAGTTAAGTGACTCATCATCCAACATTATACAGGTAGCAAGAAGCGAAGCCAGGATTCAAACCCAGGTTTCTCTAACTCCAAAACTACCACTTTTCCTAATGTACCATGCTGTTTTCTCATTTGATTAGTGCCCATCTCTCTGCTTTAGCGTCTCTGACACCTGCCATTAAAAGAGCAACCATCACCAATTTCAGAATACACCATGTTCTTGCCCAGAAAAAGAAGTTTATTCAGTCCCTAGAGTAAACAAGGGGACAAACTTACCAGGAGAGCCAACGGCAATATGGCATTTTTTAAGTCTGGTCTTGTCTTGAGCTAAAGGTGTTCCCCCAATAAAGACATGGCATTCTAAACCTTCCATCTTGATTCCAATGGCTGTGATAACAGAATGGATCTGCACTGCAATCTCTCTTGTAGGAGCCAAGATCAGAATCTGGGGGTTAGGGGAATAGCAAAGGGAAAGGAAGAAATCAATTCTCTTTTCAGAATAATTTTTAAAAATATGGAAAGCATCTAGTCCCCAGAAATACTCCCAAGGAATGAAGGAGAAAAGAGCCGGCTGGGGCTCACGAATACAATCCTTCCAGTCACCAGTCACCACTGGAGCAGTAGTGTGAGCGCCATCACAGTGCTGTGGAAAGCGTCTGGGCAACCCAGGAGGGATGCTCAATATATCCTGCCTTCCAGTCATGTCAAAAGTGAAGCAGGAGAGTAAATCAACTCAACCATTAATGAAGCGTCTAAGGAAGGCAGGGCACTAGGCATTGGGGGCTATGGATAACGCCCGAGATCTACCCTCGTCAGAGGAAACTCGAGATGGCGCTACGGGAAGGTTCCTCTTCTCAGAGCTGGAAACGTCAGGCTTTGGACTTCTGGGGCTTCAAGCTTTGCCATTTGTCCTGATCACCATCACCACACTTAAGAACCCCTTTTACGCCTTACACGTCCATTGACTCGGGGGCTGCAAAACCCTTTTGCTTGGGCCCTGCAAACGAAACTCACCTGCGTGGCCAGGTTTTCAAGAATGAGCGAGTCCAACGCCACGGTGGAGAACACGCAGGTTTTCCCGGTGCCAGACTTAGCCTGAACGATCAAATCTGGAGGGAAGCAAGCAACCACTATTAGAGTTACCGGCAGATACAGTTGCTTCCGTCGGGTCAGAGGTGGGACACGGCTGCCTGCACGCATGCTGCCGGCTTCCCCATCAGCCTGCAAGCTCCCTAAAGGCAGGGCTGCTGGTATTGCCCAGTTTATCAATGTTTATTAACTTAGAAGATCACGATTTCCCGTGCCCCCCAAACACCCCCACCCCGGTTAGGTCGTCATTCAGAAAGCCACGTGCAAGAGGCCGGTAAGGGCCCCGACCCTGAGGAGGGAGGTAGGGGGAGGGGCTCCCCAGCCCCCAACTCTGGGCTTGTGGGGTGGGAGGCCGCTTCGAGCTGCTGCTGTTTGGTTCAGGCTGTTTAGGCGTAAAAGTGAAGGGTGCGGGCCCCGGGCCTTACCCAGGCCGCAGCGGCCCAGCGGGATGGCCTTGAGCTGCACCGGCGAGGGCCGCTCGAAGCCGGCCGCCCGCAGCCCCTCCAGCACCGGCCGCGAAAGCAGCAGCGACCCGAAGTCGGCCGGTTCGGCCAGCAGCACGTCCCCGGTGCGCGCCCGCGGGCCCCCCACGTCGTGCGCCGTGCGCAGGCTCCGGCCTTGTCCGGGTTCCCCCGGATCCACAGAGAGTTCGGGGACTGGAGCTAAGCCCGCCGCCATCGCGGCGCCACGAGTATTAGACGCCTCCGCCGCAGCTGCAGCCATGCCGCCCACAACTGCCGCCGGATCTCGCGAGAGGAGGGGGACGGGGCGCAGAAGCGGCCGCGCGAGGCCAGAGAAACAACTTTATTGACAAGCCGTCCAGAGCGGATACGGACAGTCGAGGCCGGCCTGGTAATAACGGGACGGAAGGACGGAGGGAAAAGTAAAGGCCAATAGAGAGACTGGAGTAGAGAGAGAGGCGGGATCAAGAGACTTGGAATCAAGGGCGGAGCGGGTGTGGGGGGGAGTCAAAGGGGAAGGCGGAGGGAGGGGCCGGAAGGAGAAGGGGAAGAGGTCCTGGGTGTGGTGCCGCCTGCCGGCAGAGGGCGCCACCGGCTCACGCTTGGGTCCGTCGCTCTGGGGCTTCTAGGAGTCGCTCCTCTCCTTCTCTTTCCCCTTCCCTCTCCCCCTACCCGGTGACCTGGGGACGGGAGGAGTCATGCAGCCCACCCCCGGCCCAAGGGGGCAGGTCAGCTTGGCCCCTCGAGAAGCTGCCAGGCGCTTCCCAGCGCTTGGAAATCCCCTGGAGACACAGCGCCTGGAACCGACGAATCTTTTTTTCGGACTCAACCTTTCTCTGGGCTCAGCCGGCCCCGCCCCCGACATCCGGACTATTGTTGGACTGACGTCACGGCCGAAAGCATTGTGGACGTCACAGGCTCATGACAATGACGCGGGCCCCTCAGCGAGCGTGGGGATCTCTCAAATTTTAACCCCGTCTGATCTTAGCTCGATTTTTTTTACAGGTTTGTTTTTTTTTTATAATTGAACTGCAGCTTTGTAACAGTCAATATTTATTAAGCGCCTACTATGGGCCGGGCGTTAGGGAAACAAAAGGAGGCAAAAGACAATGCCTGCCCTCAGGGAGCTTACAATCTAATGAGATATTCGTAAAGCGTTTAGCGCAGTGCCTGTCACACAGTAGGCGCTTAATAAATGTTTCTTCCCTTCCCTGCCCTAATGAAGAAAGTGTTCCACAAAAATAACTTCCACCAGGCTGTTTAAGGACAACGTATGCCGCATTCCGTCCCTGTAGTTGCCTACCTATTGGTCAACTCCCTGGTATACAAGAAAAAAGTTGTGGGACCCTAGAGGTCATCTAATAAAATTCACTATCCACACACATAACGTGTTAAAGAGGAAGGATGAGCCCAACAAAGGGAAGGGACTTGGCCAAGGTAACACAGGCAGTGAGCAGTTTAGCTGAGGGCCGGAACACAGTCCTCTGACAAACACACCCCTCCAATTAAGCTAATTTGCCCTCATACTTCTGCGGTTCTATAAGCCCAAGGATGTGGCTACTCCCTCCCAACAGTATGGTTTCCAACCCATCTATGATACTCTTTGTCCTCCAATAAGCAACAGGCATTTATTAAAGTGCTTATTATGTACTGGCACTGTACTAAAAATACAAGGAAAAATAAAGACAATCCTGCCCTCAAGAAGCTTACTTTCTAATGAAGGGAGTCGATCAATATGAATTTATTAAAAAACCTTCTATGTGCTGGACACTGTGCTAAGCATGAAAGATAACAGTCCCTGCCCTCAAGGAGCTGACAGTCTGATGGAGGAAGACAACAAGCAAACAACTACATAGAAACAAGATGCAGGACAAATCGGAGATCATCAACAGAGAAAAGGCACTAGCATTAAGGGGGATTGGGCAGGGCTTCTTGTAGAAGGTGGGACTTGAGCTGAGATATGAAGGAAGCCATTGAAACTGGGAGGCAGAGATAAGAAGGGAGAAAATTCCAGGAATAAGGGACAGCCGGAGAAAATTCCTGGAGTGGGAGACGGAGTGTCACATGTAAGAAACTGTGTTACTGGACCATCGACTATGTGCAGGGTATTAAAGTGTAAGGAGATTAGAAAAGTAGGAAGGAGCCAGGTTGTAAAGAGCTTTAAAAGCCAAACAGAGGATTTTATATTTTATCCTGGAGGTGCTAGGGCACCACTGGAGTTTTTTGAGTGGAGGGGTGACATGGTCAGACCTGCTTTTTAAGAAGATAAATTTGACAACTGAACGGAGGATGGACTGGAGAGGAGAAAGCCTTGGGCACAGAGACTAACTACTGCACAAATCCAGGTGATAAAGGCCCACCCCTGGATGGTGGCAATGTCAGAGAAGAGCAGGTGGCATTCGTGATAGATGTGAAGGTCAAACCAACAGAACCTATCAATAGACTGAATGGAAGGAGGAGGGTTATGGGAGACAGAGGAGATGTGGATGTTACCTAAGTATTAAGCCTGGGTTCCTGGGAGAACGGTGGTACCTTCCACAATAACAGAGAAGTTAGGAAGAGGAGAGAGTTTTTTGGGGAAACATAATAAGTTTGGTCTTGTACGTACTGTGTTTGAGACAATTACAGAACACCCAGTTTGAGATTTGATTAGGCAGATGGAGATGGAAGTCTGGAAGTCAGGAGAGACTGGATGGGCAAATATTAGAATTATCAGCATAGAGGTGATTATTCAATCGATAAGAGTTGATGAGATCACCAAGTGATAGAAGGAGAAAAGAAAAGAGACAGAGCCCTATGGGATACCTAGCATTAGCTTGAGTGACCTGGATGAAGCTCTAGCAAAAGAGAAGGATTGATCGGATAGCAGGAGAACCTGGAGACAGCAGTGTGATGAAAAACTAGAGAAAAGAAAGTCGCAAGAAGAACAGGCTGATCAGAAGAGTCAAAGGCTAAACAGAGAGGTCATGAAGGATGGAACAGAGAAGACCAAGATAGCATCAGGCTTGGTGATTAGGAGATCATTAATATCTATGAAGAGAGTAGTTTCTGTTGAATGAGGTCAGAAGCCAAGTTATAGACAATGAACAAAAGAGACCTGCAAAGAAGGTGGAGGGAAGAAGGGAGTTACATGAACAGGGTATAATGTCCAACGCCAAGAAGTCAGGAACACCTGTAAGTTTCTTCAGGAAGAGAAATTGAATCATCAAAACTATATCACATAGAACAAGCTTCTTATACACAGCAGGTGTTTGCCTAATGTTTGTTGTTTGAATGAATTGCAGTTTTTAGACTGGTCTCCATGCCTCATAATTATAGTGTAGATGGACCAGCACTTTTATGGGGGACAGATTGCTAAATAACCAGTTATTTGGTTGCTAGC
Organism: Trichosurus vulpecula; assembly: GCF_011100635.1. NCBI lineage: Eukaryota > Metazoa > Chordata > Mammalia > Diprotodontia > Phalangeridae > Trichosurus > Trichosurus vulpecula. The sequence continues at coordinate 58,346,686 of NC_050579.1, forward strand.
ACATATGTACAGTAATGGCCAAAATGTAGTTCAAAGGCAAAAGCATAGCCTCTCTCATTTATCTAGCCCTGGGTTTATTTGCATGCCAATCAGGAAGCATAATAAGAGCTGATGAGAATTGAGGATAATCTCTTAGACCCAGTCCTCACACAATTTCTGTGGAATTTTATGAGTGAGGTCCCCAAAATGAGTTTGGGGATACAGAAGGTCAGTCAGAGATTTAGCAAGAGTTAAAAAGAATTTTCTTTTTTTTTTTTTGGAGGGGGGAAGGCAGGGCAATTGGAGTTAAGTGACTTGCTCAAGGTCACACAGTGTGTCAAGTGTCTGAGGCCAGATTTGAACTCAGGTCCTCCTGACTCCAGGGCTGGTGCCCTACTCATGGTGCCACTCAGCTGCCCCTAAAAGGAATTTTCTAACCTTAAGACATATGAGGACAGTAAAAGTTGGTAGCAGGAGAAGATCACTCTGAGTATACTTTATCTCAGTTTGGGACCTTGACTGGGTTTTGCTAGTTGGTACATACCCTTTAAATATGTATTGAAAGAGCTATTCTTTGGTAGGGAGGGGCTCACTAGCCACTACACTCAACGGCCTGAAGATCTGAAGGTAGCAGAGAGTAGCTCAGCAAGGAAAGCTATCAGCGGACCGGTCACACTCAGAAGAGATGCTATAACAAACAGTGGAGGAGTGATACCTTAAAGAGCATACCAGCAGTAGGAGAAGGTACACAAAGAACAGATGTGAATAACTAGGAAGTATGCAGGAAGGAGCCCATCTATAGGAACATGTGTGGCAAGGGCAATTCCCATCTCCAGTACTGCCAAGTTACCCTTCTGCTCTCCATTCCATCATCTCTTCTGACCAAGGAGTCACATTGGCTGGATGTGCTATCTCCACTGTCTCTCTCTACTGATCCTATTATGACTGAGTTACTCTCTGCTACCATGTACTCATTTTCAGAGTCTTCCTGGCAAGGAAGGGATTCTAAAGCTCTTTTAGTGCGTAGGCACATGAGCCACCAATCTGAGCCAGAAAGCCAGCAGAAGCCCCAGATTAAGTCTGTTCTTTTGATTGCCTTTCTCCTGGTATCAATCCCCAGTCCCTGGCAAACTCTCTGACTTGGGGTTAGAAATTCATTTAACTCCTATTAAATCCCTGATTGTCAGTCTATGTCACCAAAACCCACTGAGGAACCCACTTCAATACAATAGGAATTTAATTGAGGCAAGGTCTGCAAGTCACCATTAAGTTTCTATAATATTATATGATAAACCTAGAGACAAGAACAAAAAGGCTTCCAGAAGCTAAGGGACTATGCCTTTGCTTCTTTATATTCATGACTTTATTGTGCATATCTACCAGCAACAAAAGCAATCAAATTCTGGCCATCAGAAAAGGAAAATTGAGGAAGATATGTCTATTATCCTACAGCACTATGCTAGGCACTAGGGATAGTAGTACAAAGAATAAAACAATCCCTACCCAAAAAGAACTTGCATTCAAATGGGGAAAACAGTTACACGTACAACCAAATACAGAATTATGTAAACACAGAGTAAAGACAATGTAACTAAACACAAGATGGTTTGGAAGGGAAGGTGCTAGCCTTCAGGAGGATCAGGAAAAGCTTCATGTAGCACATATTAGGTACTTGAGCTGAGTCTTAAAGGAAGAGAGAGATTCTGGGAGGCAGAGGAGAGGAGAGAGTGTCTTCTAAGAATGGGGGTTTGAACATGGCGGAAAACAACACCAACTAAACTACCATTAGTATAATTTTTCATCCTGCGTTTTTCCAGTAGCTTTCACCAGATAGATGTTCCTTAACAGGCATTAACAAAACCATCTATCTTTTTAAAATGAAAATGTCCTAATGAAATGACAGGCATGATCAGCCCTAGGTAATGAGAATTCATTAGGCTGATGGTGTTAGGGAACGCACCTCGTAGGCATGTGCATGAGGTTACATGAGGTGTGCTGGGCACACCCTAGTGTTTCAAATACAATTGATATTTTGTGTCTGATTTAAAAATTTTTTTCATTTTTAAAGTGAAGTTTAGATGTTACTTTTTAACATTGTTATTCAGTTTTTTGATTCCTTGCCTTGACGAATTCACAGTCCTTTATGATTGAATAATCAATAAATGTTGTCCTTAAAAAAATAAAAATTTCCTGGGCGTACACACTAAAGCAATGTTTTGGACACACTTATGCTGTGCTTCTAAGATGAGGAGTAACATACTTAGTATTGCGGTGTCACAGTGATAGAGGGATGGGCCTGAAGTCAGGAAGACTCATCTTCCTGAGTTCAAATGTGGCCTCAGACACTTAATAGCTGTGTGACTCTAGACAAGTCGCTTAACCCTGTTTGCCTCAGTTTCCTCATCTGTCAAATGAGCTGGAGAAGGAAATGGCAAACCACTCCTGCATCTCTGCCAAGAAAACCCAAATGGGGTCACGAAGAGTTGGACCAAAGTCCAATGACCCAACAACAAGATTTAGTATTAGGCTGGGGGCCCACACCATTTGACTTTCTGTTAATGGTAGCAAGAGGAAGTGAAAGAGGAATAAAGGCTTCAACTCCCAGGAACTCTAACCAGCAGCCAATCCATGGGGATTTGCCTGATCATGTTTTAGAGAAATCTCCTGACTGTGGTCTTCTCCACCCTTCCCCACCCAATTGTTCCTTCTGTCCCAGAGACCACTTTGATTAATTGCCCCGAATCAGCGCCCGAAGCCTGATCCTTTGGGGAGCAAGGCGTCAAGTTTGCTTTTCTCCTTGTGTGAACTGACAGGGCCTTCTTCATTCTCATCCAGGCAGCATAATAAATAACCTGCCCCCTTTGGCAGGGAGTTTATTACAGACTGATGGGATATTTAACAATAACTGGGGGCCCCGTGATTTATTAGGTAGGAAGATTCACAGCGTCTCTGAAGACGGAGAATGTGGAATTTAATTGATAAAACGGCTGTCAGTAGCTATGAGACGTGCTCAATAGAATCTGCATTTGAGGGTTTTTTTTATTGGAGCTGTCAGGAAGGGTTTCTGCTAATCATATGCAACTCCTAGAGATGGTGGTGTCTGCCACTGATATGTAGGTGAGGTAGGAAAGGGGAACTGGGAAAGGGGAATGGGAAAGGGGCATCTGTCAGTTATACAGTCCTTCTAAAGGACATGATAGAAATGTGAAAATTTTTTTTAAAAAGAAAAAGTAAAAGGAAGGAGGGCCCCACTTTAACTGGTCTTCATCTTCTATTTGCACTAATATGCACAATTCACATGAAATATATACAACATGCTATATATGTAAAATTACCTACATCCTACTGTGCACTTAAGACATTGTTGTGCATACAATACATATACCTATATATATATGTATATATAGATATATATATGCATCATATATATGTGCATACACATCTCCTCCATTTAGATGAATGCAATAATCAGGTTCCAATTCCACCTGCTACCCATCTTCCATCCAAGATGAAGGGCACTGAGCTCCGAATGATGAATCTTATCTTTCCATTTTGTTCCTGGCCTTGGAAACCAAAAATTAATGTTGTCTGTGTTGTGTTGAGTCGCCATTTCGTGGGCTTTTCACACCATACCATTGCTACCGCCTCCAACCCTATTTCTTATCAAAAAGGAAAGTCAGATTTGATCTCTAACCACTATGGATGGTGAAGCAGCCTTGGTGCGAGCCTCAAAACAAGGTCCACTGCTTGCCTTTCTTTGCATCTCCAGTTCTTAGCCCAGTGCCCCGCACACAGTAGGTGCTTAATAAATGATTGCTGACTTGACTCAGTATAGCGTTTGGATGCAGATATCATCTGGGTCCAAATATTGGCACTGCCATTCATACCCTGTGAGACCCCAGGCAAGACACTCCTCTTGCCCAGGACTCAGTTTCCACATTGATGAAATGAGGGAGATGGATAGACCTGCAAGGTAGCTTCCAGCTTTGTATCTAAGATCTCGCAGCCTGGAGCCTTTCTGAAGGCCCCAAACCCTCTTTCCCAGCCCTGCCCCATCTCCCCAGGACCACAGAGGACATGGTGAGTGGGCTGCCTCAACCAGAGCTGTGTTCACTTCCTTTCATCCTTCTGTGTCTATTCTTAGCCCCTGAGGTTTATCTGCCTCCTCCTTTCCTTCCAATCAGAGAACCTGGGAGGGGGGGATGCCCTGCAAGGAACAAACAATTGTCACTGTCTAATCTGGGCCTGAACGATGGCACTAACGGGCCTCAGAGCGGGATGGATACAGCAACGGGTTTGATTAAATCAAACTTCTACAGCGACCCCGCTAAATTAAAGTGACAGGCGCTGAGCCGATAACGAAGGGCTGAGGGAGCATCTCCTCAGGTGGCAGGGGAGGCACCGACAGGATGTCAGGAGATCAAGCGCCGGCAGAACATTGGTTTTGCCCTTTTCCTTATTTTCTGAGTCTAGAGAGGATATGAGAGTTACTGCTGTGAGGTTTTTAAATGCCTTCCTGGACATCCACCCGAATATGTAGGAGAAAAGCATGCACGCACACACACACATTAGGCAACATGGTCCAATGGAAAGAGAAGCAGATTCTGAGTCAAGGGACCTGGGTTCAAATCCTGTCTCTGACACTTGCTATTTATATAACCTTGGGCAAGCAACCTTCAGTGCCTCGTGTTTCTCATCTGTAAAATGGTGGCACTGGACTACACAACCTCAACCATCCCCTCTAGCTCTCAATTTATGATCCTGTGCTTTTCATTGTTTAGTCATTTCAGTAGGGTCCAACTCTTCGGGACCCCCATTTGAGGTTTTCTTGGGAGAGATACTACAGCTGTTTGCCATTTCCTTTTCTAGTTCATTTTACAGATGAGGAAATTAAGGCAAAACAGGGTCGTAACTTGCCCACAGTCACTCAGCTAGTAAGTGTCTGAGGCTGAATTTGAATTCAGGTCTTCCTGACTCCTGACACAGCCCAGTGCCATGCCTAGCTGCCTGTGCTATCCCTAAGTAAGCTCAGAAAATGTGCTTGGTGAGAATGCTTTGCATTTGTGCCCTGTTTGTTTGGTTTTTTATTTCCCAAAGAGACTTGCCAAGATTCAATCTCCTTTTATCCTCAACAACACAACATGTAGATAGGGAAGGGATCATATGCCCCACTTTACAGATGTAAAAACTGAGGCACAAGAATGGGGGAGTTGTTCAATTCCATTCCAGGAGAATTTATGAAGCATCTACTAGCATAGAACACTGTGTGAGGTCCTGGCAATATGAAGACAAAAAATAAGACAAACACTAGGAGCTTATGCCTAGATTCTAAGAAGCTGAGAGAGGATTCCAAGTGTGGGGACAATCCGTGAAAGATCACTCAGGAATCAGTGGCAGGGCCAAGATGAGAACCTAGAACTCCTGACCTACAATGCTCCACCTCCTATAAGATTTTAACCTGCTGGATGAATCGATGAAGGGCAAGGTCACCAGTATTGCTCCCTCCTCTAGCCCTGGAAAAAGGGCAAATGGAGATTCAGACCAAATATCGTCCCCTCCACAAAGCCTTTCCTGATCTGTACCACTTTGAAATTTACTCCTCCAACTTCCACTCACATTGACAATCCGTTTCCCTAGAGCCCACCTCAGTGGTATCCCTGAGAGGCTAGCATTTTTGGTATTGTCAATGAGGATCCCCCACTGGTGTGTCGCCATTGTCAATTAGCTTCCAGGAGAGTCAGAAAACTGCCCCTCCAGAGGGGCCTCAATCACCACCGGAAGACATTTCCACCAGGTGGTGTGCTGGGATGGGCTAGGCAGGGGCAGATGGCTGTAGCCCCAACCTTTACGAGGCTTCCTTCCCACTCCCAAGAGGTAATGAATTTCTCTCTTTTTACATTTCTTACAGCTCTAGGCCTAGTTCTATCTCCGGCACTTGTGGTCTAATTTGTATTACAGTTACTGGCAGAGGGGCCTTATCTCCCATACTGGACTCTAAGTGTCTAGACAGGAAGAGGATCCCCTCGTCTATCTCCCTCAGCCTTGACACGACTAGGCGCTCAGTTAGAAGGTGCAATACTGGCCGGCACTGAACAATACCAGCAGGCAGTAGCTGCAGCAAACCTGCCCCAGAAGCCTGGTAATGTCATTCCCTGCAAGCCCCCTCACTAATCATTTCTCTTTCCAAGGCCAGTTTTCCACTGGCCATTTAGCAAGTGGCTGAGAGCTAATCTATGAATCTCAAAGTCCTACATGAGCACACACATATACAGATATTTACATGTTTGCTTCCTTCTTCCACTCCCCTCCCCATCAAAGAAGTTCTTCTGTCATCTAATCATGATGTAGATACTGCAGTTGGTTTACTTGGGTTCCCAGCAAGGGGCTCAGTCCTCCAAACACCCATGTGTCCTGGTTCAGAATGTCTCCTCTCCAGAAATCTGGCCATGAGAGGGTGACATGGCAACTTGCCAAAGACCATCTTTTAAGGTGTGGTAGGTCCATGGATTTTATCAGTCAAAGGAGGAATAGCTTCAGAAGCCCAGATTTCTATAAAAGTTTACTGAATGTTTTCACCACAATAGCCCTATGAGGGAGAGAGTGCAATTTGTTTTATGCTCATCTTACATTTTACCAGCAGGTGGCATTGAGAGTTGCTGTCTGGATCTGGAACTAGTTTTGTCCCATGCTCATGCTAATGGTTTGTGCATGCCCTAGTGGGGCAGAAGTGCCATCATTTCTGTTCTCAGAGAGGCAGCAACCTTAGCTCTGTCATTCTCTATAGAGTATTACCAACTCATTGTCAAGGGATAGAGATTGGTAGATCTATTCAATTAAAACTTAGTTGTGACCCCCCCCAAAACCTACCTCCTTTCTTGAACTTTCGCTCTCTCTCTCTCTCTCTCTCTCATTCTCTTTCTTTCTTTCTCTCTATATATAGTATATATATATATATATATGTATATATATGTATATACACATATATACACACATGTGTGTATGTATATAAAGAACTTGCTCTGTGTGTCTGTGTGTGTGGACTCATCATGTGTCATTAGCATAATGGAGTCAGCTACGCAGAAGATAACAAATGTACTTGAATGAGCATTTCCCCCCACTTTGCTTAGAAATAGTCATTCATAATAAAGCATCTAACAAGTGGTTGCATACTTATTGTTCTCCTAGACCTGAAAAGTCCCTCAGACATAGGATTCATCTGGACCTTGGAATTCAGTGAAACGTACAGTTGGAGTTGTTTTTGTTGCCCATTTTTTCCCATTTGAATGGGCGAAGGAGTGCCCACCCGATGCTCGTGTTCACTAGATGAGGAAGTAGAAATTATGGAGGAATCTTGTCTCTGGGACCCAGAGTATGGGGAATGAGCTCAGAATCTGGGTAAACTCAGAAGACCGAAGCTCCCACGACAGGTGACATACTCCATCTTGGCCATTTTGTTCCAGCAGAAACCTCCAACCTTGACTGATCATAGCTATAAGATTCTATAGCCAAGCTCTTATCCAGGAGAAGCCTACAATCCACCATTGCTGGTTCTGGAGTCCTTTTCTCTCCCACTCTGAGCTTTAATGCAGCAAAAGGTGCCTTTCCCTCCCCACTTGTGAGCATCCCCAGATCAGTTTCTACCTCTCTCTATACAGGGTGGGATTGGGGCAGACAGAATGATAAAGTCACTCCACACAGAAGGGAACATGGAAACTCAGGTGAATGAAAGGACTTGGCAGGGTCACACAGCCAGTAAGGTATCAGAACCAGAATCCCAACACAGAGTTCCCCTGACTCCCAGACCAGCGTTCTTTATCCAGCCCGCTGAAATGGCAAATGCTTGAAGCATACGTACCTATTCTAGCATTATGGATACAGCATCACAGCACCCGAGATGCCGATTCTATTTCTAAAACCACATTGTCATTTCAGCCACACTCTGGTGATTCACAGATGCTCTCCCCCCAACCCCCGCCACTCCCATCCCCCACCCTCTTTCAGATCAAATTCTCCAGGAGGGGCTATTTCAGTGGCACCCCCAATAATGTAGCATGAAAGTCAATTACACTAAGAAGTCCTAGGTTCCTATTAGTCCTCAATTCCTGCATGATGATCTTGCCAAGAGATTCTAATTGCAGTCCAAGAGAAGCAAATATGCTGTCTTTCACTGCTCTCCCGCCTGTCCTCACTCCTAAATACACACACACACACACACACACACACACACACACACACACTCACACAAATAGGATCAGCAGTTACATAAATTCTCATTGTCTGGACCCTGGGCTTGTAGGTTACCTTGAATTTTTTGTTCTTGATCATACACATTATTTGTATGTAAAGGTCTTATTAGAATATAGTGCTGGAAAGAACTTCAGAGATCTCAGCTCAGCTATTAACAACTGCTTGTCTTCAGACAAGCCCTTTTATTTCTCCATGCCTCGGTTTCCTCATCTGTAAAAGGAGGCAGTTAGATGAGATGACCCTTCCAATCCCTTACAGCTCTCAACCTATGTATGATCTTAGGTGCTAGTCCAATTTCTTTATTTTACAGATGAGGACTTCAGGTCTGAGAGAGATGAAGTGTCTTGCTCAAGTCAGACAGATGGTATAAAGTAACAGAGCTCAGATTCTAAACTCACCTCTCTGATTCCAAATTCTGTGTTCTTTCTGCTACATCCCTTTCCACCCCATTAGATGAAAGGAATTAGATTCTTCTAGACCCGACGTGTCAGCTCAGCACAATAGAGGGGAACAAGTACCAGGCTAATAGTCAGAAGACGCAGATTCTAGCCCTCAGTCTTTCATTAATTAACCGTGTGGCTGTGGGCAAACCACATCATCTCAATGGGACTCAGTTTCCTTGTCTGCAGAATAAGAGGTTGGGGCTGGATAATTTCCAAAGTCCCTTCCAGCTACTCCATTCTATCATTCTGCAATGGAAAGATCAAAATGAGAGTTATTTCCAGATCCCTCCAGGCAGAAACACAAAAGACCATGTTGGATATTCATTACTCACTCTCCATTGCCCCAGTCACTTTTCATAGATGATGATTCATGGAGAATAATCATAGCAAAGAAAACTTGTCTAAAGCCAGCGGGAGGGGAGGAGGCGGCGGGGTGGGGGGCGGGGGGGGAGGTGGAGGGGAGATGGAGAGGGAGATTGGGAGGGAGCCAGAGAACAAAACTCTTCTCCCAGCTCAGTCCCTGGTCTTTGATTTGCATCTTCATTTGTTAACCAGTGACAATCTGTTTTTTTCCCCTATACCCCCTCTGATTTGAGGAAGAGTGCCTTCTCCTCTCTGGAGATCTGAAGGACTGTCTTCCTTTTTATATAGACCACCCACCCCTGGCTCCTGGGGCAGCTTTGCTTCTCCCTCTGTCATGCCCATGAATGCTTGAGCCTCTCTGGCAGCCAGAACTGGGAGGATCTTTACCCACATACTGGCTGTTGGGACAACAGGCGGGTCATGGGCTCTAGACCCGGCCCCTCCTGGGAGCAGCTGTTGACTTGAGTTCTGGCTCTTCTGAGAGCCTCCAGATTGGAATTCCCACTGAGTCCTGGAATACAGGCCCCCCCCCCCACCAGAGCAAGAGGAGAATAGATGGTCTCTATCCCCTGCTGAATACCAGGTGCGAGACCAGAGAGCCCCCAATGGATACCAAATGTGGAGAGCAGAGGGACAGTTTTCCAAAGTGATCTCTTTTCCTTCTCAATCCACAACTTCTTGTATGGTCCTTGTTGCCTTTCCTCCTCTATCTCTACCAACTTCTCCCTTGCTTGCTCTCCCTGCCATCCCTGCCCCGCCCCCGCCCCCCCCCCACTTCAAGTATCCTTGTTCCTTTATAGCTTATAGCTACAAAGAGTTTGGTAAAGAAGTCCCATGGAATATGGTGTAATGGAAATAATATTGAATTTAGAGGCAGAGGACTAAGGTTTTTCTATGAATCTCCAGCATTGAGCACAGTGTCTGGTACATAGTAAGTCCTTAATAAATGACTAACTGTTTGGTTGTCTTCAAATTCTACTACTTATTGTATAATCTAGAACAGGCTTCTCTGCCTCTCTGCCCCTCAGATTCTTTATCTGTAAAATGGAGGGGGGCGAGAGTACAGTGTATAAACTAGATTAGTTCAACAGCCCCTTCCAACAAGACTGCAATCTATGATCACAGCATGACTACACCTAGTTTCATGCATATTGAACTCCTGGTTTCCTGATTCCTGGTTCTTCCATTTTTATTCTTTCCATATTCTATCTCTCCCTCTCAACTCAGCATGACCCATTTCACGTACTGGTATCCACACCTTTGTGTTCCCCTACCATTGGCATCCTTTGGCTCACCCAGCCATGGTGGCTGACTCTCAGTCTCTTCCCTTCTACCACCCAGAAGACCTCTTTACATACTCTTTTTTGCCTGTGCTCTCGAGTGGCAGGGGATAGATCTTTACGACAATACCATCTCTGTGATGGGCTGTACAAACTCCAAACCTTTAACACCAGCTCTGAGTCCGAAGGCTAGAAGACTGTGGGGCTGCAGCAGGAGGGTGATACAGGTATTGACCTTTGTGCAGGGCTAGCTGAAAGTGGAATGATTGGTTGCATCTCTGCAGAGATACAGGGTATCAGGAAGAAGACTGGTGGCTTTAACATTATGTTAGTTGGGAGCTGGACTGGGTGCCATGAGTGGGAGAAAGTGAAAAGAGAAGTAGAGATTGGGAGTGTTTGGGGCATGTGATTCAGAATGAAAACAGAACTCTAAGTGTGGGAGAGCAAAGAATCCATGGGGGCTATCTGTTGGCCCAGTGGTATTTGCTTTGTCTCCTTCACTCATTTCACTATGGGGGGTGGGGTAGAGATGAGTGGGGTAGAGCTTTTAGCCTGATTCTTAGTCTTCTCCTAAGAGCCTATACTGGCACAGAGCTGTGAAATGATGAGAGGGTGAGATCAAATCCTGTCTAGGACAGATTATCTGAATCCTGGGTGTAGCTGAACTGGCCTTCTGGTTTCTATTTTTGAAGAGAAGAGGTTGACAGGGCACCAGCAACCTGATACTTTGAGTCCATGAGTTATCTGACCAATCACACTGACCTTGGTAGCTCCCTATCTGTACTTAACATTCAGCTTCCTAGGCAAAGAGGAGGGATTGTCTCCCAGCAGACACAGACTCCTAACATTCTTAGTGCCTCTCTGGAACTCTCCCAGCTAGAAGTCATCATTTTCTTCCATGAGTATTAGGATTCTCAATGTCCCAGATCACCCAATCGCTGGGCAAGCCTTTGAGAATGAAGGACAAACAACAAGAACAATTCTTCTGCCACAGACACCAGGAGGAGCCTAGCCAGCTGTTCAGCAGATAAGACGGAATGAAATCATACAGCTCTTCATCAGAGCCTAACTCCATGGGTATGCTGGAGGACAGGGAACACTAGCAACCAGATCTCAGTCTCATTCCAGGTTATCATCCCTCTATTCACCTTCCCTCTGCTCCCGCATAAGGTCCCAGATGTCGTGCCAGGGCTTCCAGGCTCCACACTCATGCTTGTCCTAGAAGTGCCACCATGGCACTCACTCTCCAGAACATCTATCCTCCTTAGTCCCCAGTCTTACCCACAGACAAAGACAGGACATAGTCCTCAATCACTGAGATGCTTTCCACTGCTACTGCCTCTAGGGTTCCCAGGTCAGTCTCTCAAAACCATCACTTAGTCACAATATTCTTGATGCTCCAAAGCTTTCCCCAAAACCCATGGAATTGTAAATTCCTTGTTCCCCCGACAGCAGAAGAAATAGAAGGAACTGTCCCTGAGGGAGCAATATCTTCTTCTCTCTTTCACCCTCTCAATCCCAAAGCATCCCAAACCTCCTATAGGATCACCTGTCTAGGCTCCATTCTTCCCCTCCCCCCCCCAACTTTCTCCCTGGACTGAAGGAGTAGGGATGAGGGTGATAACCCTCATTTTTATGCCCCAAAGAGAAAATTGCTTAATTTCTGCTAGTATTGTGTGATAAGCCACTTAACTGCTATACAGCTCCATTTCCTCATCTGAAAAATGATTTGGATTCAGGTCTTCTTGGCCCAGCACTCTGTCTCCTGGCCACCAGCTGCTTCTACATGCCTCACACATAGGATCCAACTCCTTCATTGTACAGATGAGAAAACAAAGGCCAAGGCCACACAATGTCAAAGGTGGAATCTGAACCCATGTCCTCTGGCTCCAGTCAGCATTCTTTCTACTGGCACTTAAGTCAACAAGCATTTATTAAGTACCTAATTGATAGTGGTTTGTGGCTAGGACTTGCAGAGAAGCTCTCTATCCATCCTGCCTGCTCCCAATTCACTTGGCAAAATTCATTTATACAGTCTAGGAAGGTTCAGCTGTCTATTGGACAACTCCAACTGGATGTCCAATAGGCATCTCAAACTCCGCATGCCCAAAACAATTCATGATCTTTCTTCTCAAATTTGCACCCTGCCTGATGTTTTAGCACTGAAACTTGGATACACTGTCCCCTTTGAGGATAGTTGAACCCTGTGAGGGTGAGCAAACTCACTCTCAGAGCACTGGCAGCAAAGGGAAATCCTCTTCCATTGCGAATGCAGGCCTGTTCAGTGTGGGCCCTCCCAACTTGACCAATGTGAAGATGACCCTTGCTTTGCTCTAGAGAAAATGTTCAGGACTGTACCCAAAATATTAAATGGAATTATCTCAGAAAAGTCATGTCCTCTCACTTCCCTGAAAAATAGACAAGATTCTGATTACTGGCTCCTACAAAAGAGATGAAATTTTGGGTGGGGTGAGGGTAAGCACCATCACCTGTATAGAGCAGCCTTTGCTATATGCCCCTTGAATACCTGGAGGGTGAATTAAGCTCTGCCCCAGATCTACCAGGTCATCCAAGGTGATTTAGGCAGGAGAGCTACCTTCATTTTGTTACTGCTTTAACTGTGATGATCCCCAACCATAAATTACCTTCCTGAGCTTTCACTTTCTGAAAAAGAATCCAGGAGAATCCAGATACATTTTCCACGAGCAGAATCTGAACTTATAGACAGAGCCCTCACTAGGGTAAAGCAATCAACACTTTTCCCTAGAGCTCCAAAATTTGGGGAGCACTGGCAGCACTTGTACGCCTTCAACAGGAAGACACGATTGAGCTTGGCCCCCATTTAGTTAAAATAAGAAGGTACCAGATGGCTTCCTCCTCTTCTCTGTGCTCGCTCGGCAGTTGGGCACTTCCCTGGCCAACTCTACCTTGTGTCCTCGCCAACTGTAAGCCATTAGTGTCCTGGGGACCCCAATCACAGTGATGTGGATCTTGAGCTCCAAAGTCTCTGAGACCACAAAAGAATTTACCCCAGGCCCAAGAACCACTGGTTATGTCTTTGCTTCGCATCATAGTTTAGTCTGTGCTGGCATACAGTGTGATGGAGACGAAGAATACCAGCAACCGGTTCAAAGCCCTGTTAACAGCCTCTTTTCTCACTCCATCTCTCACAACAAGTTCCAAATGCACCACCATGGCTCCCAGGTTCCATACTTGTACTTGTCGTTAGGACTTTATCACTTTCCAACCTGGTTACCATCATTGCAGCCACGGCCAGTCTGAGCATCTATTCTATTCACTTCTTAATCTCACCCCAAAGTACAACAGAACTTACTCTCCCTGTAGTCAATGAGTCTCTTTCCATCCTATTGAACTCAAAGCTCCCATACTGGTCTTTCAAATCACCCAACAACATATAACAAAGCTACGTCTAGAAAACATACTGAAAATCTACTTCTTCCATACATACAACCTACCCTTCACCTCCTATTCCAATGGAACTGCAAATACCTGACTGTTCCTGCCATTGCCCATTTCAGGACAGAAGACAGGGCAAGCCCCTCAAGTCTAGGCTCACCTGTTTTGCCCATAACCTCTCTCAGAGTCACAGCATTCCCTATTTCTGTTCGATGGTATTCTCAATTCGAGTCTTTCTGATGCCTTCTATGCACTCAACCTTAATAGCCCTTATACTTCTGGGTCCACAGACTTTTTTTAACCCCTTGGGCCCTGGACTCCCTTCAGGCTTCTGCAGAACATCATTTCCCTTTCTAGAACAGCTTATAGGCAGAAACATCTCAGTGATTATTAATATTTCCAACATGTCTCATGTCTTATTTATCATTGCTAAGTACCCATAGCTCCTAGGAAAATGCCACAAAGTTGGTGCTTAATAGTGTTGATACTGTTGAGCACATGTTTGTGAAATGTTTATACATACATACATACATACATACATACATACGGGGTATCCAGGAAGGACTAGCACCTCTGGTGTGAAGGCTTGCCAAGCATTTTTCAGGGCTGCTCACACACCTTTGGTGTCCACCTCTCACCCCACCGTGGCTCCAAGAAGCAGTAGCATGTACAGTGGCCGCACCCCAGTAAATCATCTCAGCAGATGGGCTAAGCCAGATTGAGGGTAGCTGACAGGCTTTAAACCCGCTGGCGAGTTAGGGAGATTACCCAAAGCATGTGAAGACTTCTCCCAGTGGAATGGGTAGATGAGAAGGATTTGTTCCAATATCCATGAAGGTGGCTGAAGCAGGTGCTGTGGAGCCCCTTAGAGCTCGGTCAGATGTTGAAGATACCGAGGTCATCCACTGTATACTGGGTCACTGCCAGTTGTCCTGACTCTTGTCTTGCCAATGGACTTCAATGGACTTATCAGGGGCTTATAGCTTATAGCAATGGACTCTGCAAGACAGAGTGAGGCTGAGGACTTTGTACAATTCTGCCTCACTTAAATCCAATTTATCTGCAAGTCAAGACATTACTCATTCATGATGTCATTGGTTCTCTTTGAAAATAAAGGACAAACAACATATATGTGTGTGTATGTATACATATAAATATATGTATACATATATACACACATCCATATTGTAGACAGATATATGTATGTTTATATATATATGTATATTTCATATACACACATACATGTTGCCTCCATGTTAGAAAGTAAGCTCTTGGAGAATAAGGACTGTTTCACCTTTGTCTGTATTTCCTGCGTTTAGCACAATACCTGGCTCATAGTAGGTGCTTAATAAATTCTTGTTAATGATTTATGCCTGTCAGACACTTGTTAAGCACCTACTATGCGCCAAGCCCTGTACCGGGGATACAAAGAAAGACAAAACCAGTCCCCACCCTTGAGAAGTTCACAATCTAATGACGGAAACAACATGTAAACAACTATGTACAAGCAGGATTAACTGGCTATAGTCGATACAAGGAAATGTTTGTCTCTAATTTTTAGGTACAATACTGCTTCTGAGCAGCGCCAAGAACAAGCCCATGCCGGGGAGGATTTCTCTTGGAAGCTGATGCTAGCCCAGGTAATGAAGTGTGGAGTTTTTGATCTCTTCCAATTTTCCTGCTGAAACTCCTATTGATGTCATTTATACAAAGTGGGACAACCTTCCCCGATCCAGTAGGCCAAGCATCACAGCCAGTGAAATTTATGTAGGTGTAGTTTTGTTCATTGAAGCAAATCAGGTGGGGAAGAGTTATCCTCAAGAGCTGCTGCTTTCCTGGCTTCAACTCCTGCTTTTTTGTTTTCAGTGGCAATTATCCAAATGACCAGCATCTATATAAATTTGTCACTCTCTTTCAGGAAGATGTGGACATGCTTCTGTGGGGAAAATGACAGTGACAAGGAATTATCTAAAAATTAGAGCTGTTCACAAGCAGAACCAGTTGTCTCAGGAGGCAGGGGATACTTTTTGGAAGCTTGATAACCACTCTTTATAGCATTCTGTAGAAGGGATTGCCAGGCAGGTAGGGATTGGATTAAATGACCTCTGATATCCTTTCCCATTGTATAACTCCATAGATAGCATTTTTTGAAGCCTTCCAAATTTTAAAAAAAGATACTTGAAAATATGGTAGGCCAGACTATCTCTCATGATGTTACTAAGTGTTCTAGAAGTATCAGTAGGGTGCAATGGAAAGAGCCATGTGCTAAAAGAAAGAAGATTTGGGTTCTGCTCTCCATTTTCCTACCTCACTATGTTATCATGGGCAAATCTCCTACCCTTTTTGGGCTTTAGTTGCTCCATATGGAGACAATAACTGCCTGAACAGGAGACTCAGCAAGATATTCTTTTGAAATCCTATCCAAGATTTATGGTTCCTCCATCTGGTAGCTGTTTCATGATCTTTGTTTGGAGGGTTTATTCAGGTTAAAAGTGACTGTAGAGGAAAGACTTACATGAACTGATGCAAAGTGAAATGAGCAGAACCAGGAGAACTTTGTACATAGTAACAGCAACACTGTATGACAACTATGAATGACTTAGCTGTTCTCAGCAATTCGATGATCCAAAACAATTCCAGAGGACTCATGATGGAAAGTGCCACCCACATCCAGAGAAAGAACTGATGGAGTATGACTGCAGATAGAAGCACATTATTTTTACTTTCTTTGTTTTTTCTTTTATTTTTTCATGTTTTTCCCCCTTTTGGTCTGTTTCTTCTTTCATAACATGACTAATTAATGTGGTTTACATGATTGCACATATATAACCTCTATCAAATTGCTTACCATTTTAGGGAGGGGGGAGGGAAGGAGAAAATTTGGAATTCACAAAAAATGTTTTAAAAGAATGTTAAAAATTGTCTTTCCATATAACTGGGAAAAATAAAATACTGTTTTTAAGTGACTGACTATGTGACTGTAGAATGTAAACTCCTTGAAGGCAGAGCGTATGTTCTTTCTTAATTTTTGTATCCTCAGTGCTGAGCAAAGTGCTCACCGTGGAGTAGGAACCTAATAAATGTTTGTTGAATTGAAATTGTTAAATTAGATCTTTTTTTTTTAAGTTTAAACATTTTATCCCAAAGCCCAACACTTTCTCTTTATCCCATCTGTTTTCCCGGACCGAAATCCAATGCCCTGATCTGCATCACAACAAAGTAGAGAGTTGGAAACTTGAAAATTAAATGAAGCTGGAGTCTTTGAGGAACAGGTCCCAAAACATTTTCTCTAAATTGCCTGAACAGAAAGGGATTCACATTGTGCAATGGATAAAAAGTACGACTTGAAGCCTGGGAATTGGTGTTCGAATCCTCCTTCTGATGCTGTCCTCACTCTGCAAAGTGGGCTTAAACTGACTTAAGAAGAAAGAAAAAAAGCTGGGTAAAGTGTCTAAGCAGCTATGAAAGGACCCAGTTCACAGACATCTCCCCAGTGCCTCCTCCATTTCTCCAAGGAACCCGGAGCCCTTGCCTTTCTCCAAAAGACTTCTTAGATCCCTATACTATTCTTCTCCCTATACTGTCTCCAGAGTCAATTCCCTATCCTCACCACAGGCATTGCTCCTTTTCCCTCTGAAGCCCAGCATAACTTGGGGTGGGACTTGCTTGCCAAAGCCCCAACCCACTCCCAAGAGAGACTCTTCCCTCGGTGAGATCTGAACACGCTCCAACAGAGAGTGTTTATCTCCAGGGACAGCCTTTCCTGTTGTTGCTCGGGAGTGTTTGGGGGGTGGGGGAATTGGGATGCTTATTGTTCGAAACCCTGGGAGGGTTGTGGGGTGGGGTGGCAGAGAATGGAGACATGGAATCTGCCCTGGGCCTAAATATTATAATGTGATTTCCATAGACTGTGTGTGGCCCCTAGATCTCTTTCCTCAAATCAGAGTGAGCTCCCTAGCTCCTGGTCTGTTGATGGAGACAAGATTTTTGACATTACATCATTGGGGTGCGTCTTTATGTTCCATATCCCAGAACTGAGATGGGGCTCAGTGCCGAAGCCAGAGGAGAAGGGCCAGAGAGATCGGAGCTGGGGAGGTAGCTTCCCTTATTTATTTTAGTTCAGGTTTGGAACTTTGTTGGGACAAAACTGAGTCCTGCCTCTGGCTCGGCTCCTGTCAATCATTGTCGACTCCTGAGCCAAGCAGTTTTGGCATGGATGCCAAGTGGGACGGCCTCACAAGAATAGGTAGGGCAAGTTGCCAGGATGATGAGCCACAGGGCAGGTTTTCTAGGAGCTCCTGCAACTACTACTTCTGTCTTCCCCATCCAGGGAAACGTGCAAGAAGGTATTGGTTATTTACCCACTAGCCCTTGAGTATATGCTCATCTGCCTTCCGGGAAGGGGTCCCATCCTGACTCCTGGTACCTTGAGAAAGCACATTCATAACTAATCTTGGTGCCTTTGATTTATTTCTATAATTTATTTTTAAGTGAGATAAGTCCTCCCACTAGGCCATGTGTGTGGGGGTAGGGGAGAGGAAGAGTGGGGGATGCTGAGCCATCTCATTCCTCCTTAGCACATATGAATCACCCCTCCCCCACCCCCATGTGTTGGGAATATTTACCTGTGTTTACATCTCCATGGTGACAAGTTTAGTTGTCTCTTAACCTGCACCTTTAAAAACTATGATAGCCCTTTCAGTTGCCACACACACCTTTGGCTCTGGCTCTGAATCAAAGGATCACAGAACCCTAGAGTCAGAATGTCCCTCAAGGGCAATGCATTCCTGGACACCAATCTTCTCTACAGGATCTACTGGATAAGCTTTCCTGGGGCCACTAGGTGGTGAAGTAAATAGAGCCCTGGCCTTGGAGTCAGAAGGACCTGAGTTCAAATCCAGCCTCAGTTACTTACTAGCTGTGTGACCCTGGGCAAGTCACTTAACCCTTATCACCTCAACCAAAAAAAAGTTTTCCTGACCTTAAGCCTAAATTTTCCCCTTTGCAATTTTCATACAATGTTTCAGGTACTGCTCTCTGGGGTCAGGAAGAGCAAATTTAATCCCTCTTCTACATAGACAGATATCATATTTGTCTGAGTCTCCTCTAGGCTAAACATTCCAAGTTCTTTCAGCAGATGTCATAAGGCCTGAGGCCCTCTTCTTAACAGTCCATATCCCACCCCGCCCCCCCCCCACACACACACACATCGCAGCAGAGGACTCTCCACAGTCCTAAAGTGGGACTCCTCCAATGACCAAAAGGGAATTGGTTTATTGGTTGGGTGGCCCCTGGAGTCCATTTTACCATTCTTTGTGATGGGGTGGTGGTGCCGACCAGATCCACTACAAATTTATGCTATTTAACATCAACTGGACCCTCATTGCTTCAAGATAATCCTTTATAACTCCCTAATTAACTCACTATTCCACTCTCCACAGCAGCTCTTCCAAACCTTTTCATCCCTTCTCAAACCTCCCACAGATCCCATTCCCTCCCCCCACCCTCTAAGCTGAGAAACTTGCCTCCTACTTTATTTTTAAAACTGAAGCCACTCACTATCCATCAGAAGTGTTCCCTCTTCTCTCTTCCTTCTCATCTCATGCCTCCTGCCACAATCTCTGCCTTCACCTCTATCTCACGTCATGAGGTGGCCCCTTCTCTTTGCCAAGGCAAACCTCTCCACACTATTAAATTGTTCCTTTATCATCCCCATTGTCTTACCTATCTTCAATCTCTCTGCGTCTACTGGATGCTTCCCTACTACATGGCTGTTTCTCCCTCATCCTCAAAAAATTCTCACTTGATCCATCCATCCCTGCAAGCTATAATCCCTTATCTTTGCTCCCTTTTGTGGCTAGTCTCTTTGAGAAGGCCATCTACAATGGATGTCTTCACTTCTTTTCCTCTTGCTCTAATCTTTATAGTCCGGCTTTCACTCATATCATTCAACAGAAACTTCTCTCTCCAAAGTTACCAAAGATTTCTCAATTGCCAAATCTAATGACCCCTCCCCACACTCCACCCCACATACTCTGTTCCTCAAAATGAAACCTTCTATCCCTCCACTCCAAGCCTGGAATGCTCCCCCTCCTCACTTCCACCTCCTGGCTCCCGAGTTTTCCTTCAAATTCCAGCTAAAATCCCACCTTCCACAAGAAGCCTTTCTCAACCCCTCTTCTTTCTAGTACTGTCCCTCTGTTGATTATTTCCAATTTGTCCTGGATGTATCTTGTTTGTATGTAGCTGTTTGCACATCATAGACTGTGGACTCCTTGAGGGCAGGGATTGTCTTTTACCTTTCTTTTTGTATCCCCAGTGCTTAGCACAGTGCCTGGCACATAGTAGGCACTTAATAAATATTTATTGACTGACTGACTCAGTCTTGAAGGAGGACTTTGGATTTTAAAGATCTCCAGTCTCCTCTTTGATAGCATCTTTCTACATTATGATAGGATCATCCCATGAAGAGCTTTTGCTGAGACCATTCTCTATTTTGTCAGACCCCAGCACTTCCTAAAGTGGGAGCGAGAATCCATCTGCACTAACAACAAATGCCACCACAATATTAACTAAAATTTGTATAACCTTTTATTCGGCAGGGGGGACATGGCCGGAGTGGCGAGGATACTCAGGATTAAGTGAGACTCACTCAGGGTCATACAGCTAGTAAGCATCTGAGATTGGATTTGAACTCAGATCCTCTTGACTCCAGAGCTGGTGCTCTATCCACTGCATCACCTAGCTACACATATACATTTTCTAAGATTTGCAAAGTACCATACATGTAATTTCACTTGAGTTTCACAATAGTCCTATGAGGCAGATGCTACTATTAGCCACCATTGCAGATGAGGAAACATCATCACCATCAGTCTCTACCTGCAATTTTATCATCCTGGAGAACTTCTGATTAGCAAACACTCTCAAGCCAATTTGTCTATAATGCCTGTGGGCACTGAGAATGACTAGCTCATGGTCACAACTGGCTATTTCAGAGGCAGGACTGGAATCCAGGTCTTCTAGTCTCTAAGACCTGAGTTCCATCCACTCCACCTCTTAATTATCACAACAGCAATCATAATCATTAAAGGGTCTGGCATTTGTAAAATGCTTTGTACTTTTACAGAGTCTTTTACACAGGCTGTTTCGTTTGATCCTCACAAGGTAATTAAGGTAAGTATCAATATCCCGTTTTACAGATGAGGAAACTGAGGCTTAAGAAGTGAAGTGACTTGTCCAGAGTCTCACAGCCAGTACATTCTTCATCTGCAAAATGAGGAGAGGAAAACAGTCCTTCTACATGCTGTACTCACTGTGTGGTTATGAGAGAAGCACAGAAAAAGTGATGAAAAAAAATCTGAAATACTATAGTAGGTAGAAAGTGAGACGACTAAGTTTACAAGTTAAACAACTCACCCAAAGTTCCACTATTCAGCATGTCCTGACCATGTGTCACTCTACACCCAGGCCATCTGCCCCACCACTGCACTTGATACCCTACCCAGTAAGGAAACACCCCCTCCCAATTCTAATCTGTATCTTCTCTGCTCATTGCTCTCTGATAGAGCTTCCAAAAGCGCCAAGAAGTTGGTGAGTGTCGGCGTCAGAAGCAGGACCCTGATCTTCCTGACTTGGAAGCCTACTCTATGCATGCTATGCTGCCCCCTAAAGCACTTAACAAATGACCTTTCATTCATTTATATTCACTCTGAATAAAAGGCAACACAAAAATAAGGACTCAAGAGTCCCAACTGCTCTGCTGAGAGTTTTCCAGACAAGGCTGAGTGGCCTCTCTGGAGCTTTTATGTATAGACCACCTTTTAAGGATTGTGGAGGTGGCCATCCCCACAAGACGAGAGAAGATCAGTCCTTATTCTTGATTCAAAATAGTTTGTTTTATTCCATAAATTAAAATAAATTTTTAAAAATTTTAGAAAATAGTTTCTCTATCTATTCTGGGGCAGGGAAGATGGACCATAGCTTGGAGGTATCACAGAGGCAGCATGGTACCATCATGGAAAGAGCCCCAAATTCAATTCTCTCTTTGTTGTTGACTGCTTTTAAGCAAGTCATTTAAACTCCTTGAGCCTCTGTTCCTTATCTGGAAAATGGGGAAGGGAGGGCAGTGGGGATAGTACTAGATGGCCTCTGAGCTACCTCCCAACTGCAGAGCCCCCTTTCGGCCCCCAGCCACGATGGATCTGCTCTGGATCTGGCAGAAGCCACAGGAGGCACCAAAGGAGGTAGAACCAAAGTGCTGAAGCCCATTCACTGCGCAGCTGGAGCAATGAACTTGAAAATGAAGAACTTGGATGGCACTGCCAGTTGTCAACCATAGACCAGTTCTCGGGGGACAAGAACAAAAGGGCAATTATTTTTTGTAGGCAGCTGGACCCAGAAAGAACAGCTGATTTTAGGTTTTCCCTGGAGTGCATTAACTTTCAGTCTGAGAAAGTTATGGTGGGTTTTCTGACAAAGGCCAAGTCAACCACTGTCCCCTCCACACACATATATATATCCTGCACACCCCAGCCCCCTCAAATCCCCACACCAAGAAGTTTTCTTAAAAGTCAAAGGCAGCCTTGTGGGAACATGAAAAGGGTCATCTGTGTTTAGGATATGCTGCCTAACATTCTAGACTATGGGGACCTAATCTGTGGCATTTTCCAGATGCAAGTGTTTCTCCCTGATCCTCTGATTGTAGCCTTTCTTCTCTCATCCTCTCTGTCACTCACCTGCTGTCATAATAAACCTCTCTTCCACCAACAAGTGTGGTATATAGATCACAAGGAAGGTAGGCATCCAGAGCCAAAGGGAAAAAAAGTTGGGGGGGCGGACAAAGAGGGCTCCAAAAATGCATTTTTTTATTGAAAACCTCCTTAAGAGAAAGCGACTTAACTTCTTTCACCTCCAGTTTCTCTCTGTCTCTCTTTTTCATCTGTCTCTCTCTCTTTCTTCCTCACCATTGCTTTCTCTTCATTTGGGTTCAGGCACAGTCAATTAACAAGCCTTCAAAAAGGCTTACTATGTGCTAGACACTGTACTAAACAATCCGGGTACAAAGAAAAACAAACCAGCAAAAGTCTTTACCTTCTGGGAGCTCACGTTTCAATGACCAATATATAAACAATTTGGTAGATACAACATTTATATGGAATAGAGGGAAGGTGATCTTAGTGGAGTAGGCACTAGTGACCGAGGGACGGTAGGAGTATAGGACCCTCCTTGCAAGTAGTAAGTAGTTTAATGAGTGTTTGGGCAAGAATGGATAGGTTCCTAAAATACTTGAGTGACCAACCAGAGGACATTTCAGTGTCTCGAGGTGACTCCTTCAAACTTTCACAATCCGGTTCCTACCGGGAGAAGCTGGGAGAAGTAAGCTTGCCTGAGGCAAACTTTCCCCTATTAATTAACATGTAAATAATACTTTGCTAATTGCCCTAATTATACCCTGGTGGTTCAGAACTTGCTACCCTTCCACCCTTGCCAGGTAGAACAAAATCTCAAACTCCTGCTATATTCCAGGGATTTTGGTGGAGATGGGAAATGGAGAACAGGAAAAATAAGCAGGCCAAGATTGTGGGGAGCTGGTTTAGCCAAAGGCTTGCTGCTAGTATCATCATCTATGGGTCTGGGTGGACCTGTAATGTGGAGGGGGGGGGAGGAAAGGAATTAGCATTTATTAATCACTGTGCTTAAATGCATTACAAATATTTATCTTATCTAATCCTCGCAACTAGAACTTGAGGCAGTTGCTATTATTAACCCCATTTTACAGTGGAGGAAACTGAGGCAAACAGTGGTTAAGTGACATGCCCAGGTTAACTGGGCTAATAAGTGTCTGAGGCTGAATTTGAACTTAGGTCTTCTTGACTCCAGGCCTAGCACTTTCATCTCTGAACCACCAACCCCCTTTCCCAAAGTCCCGCCAAGCAAGTTTGTGGACAGCTGGGCACAGATAGTGACCTCAGATAAAAGAGAGAATAGTAAATGCAGTACTGGGTTAGGAAAGAGATGGGAATTTCTCCACTCTCTCTGGATATAGAAAAAAGAGGTGAACAACTTTACATTCCTCCATATAAAGATAAGAAAAACCCTTAAAACTAGAGTTCCCTCGAATTCCCCTTTGCAATAGGAGGAAGAGACACATCGGCCTGCCTTTCTGAAGGATTACTAGGGGAGGAGGAGGGAGAGGGGAAAAGGAGATGGGGTTCTTAACATTCTTTTGACTAAATAAATTATAAATAAACAAAAACACCACTCTTCTCTCATCTAGTCTTTAGCCTCTTCTGATTGATCTTTACCTATGCCATATTTGCCAACTGTGGATATTGCCCTGAGGCTCAGTTCTGGGTCTTCCCCTTAATATCTATGACTCACTCATTTGTTGGTATCATTGGCTCTCGTGGGTTCAGTTATCATCCCTATACAGAAGACCCCCTGATTTATATATCCAGCCCCAGACTCACCTCTGAGAGTGAGGCCTGAATTATGAACTGACTGTTGGATGTTTCTAACTGGATGCCCACTAAGCACCTCAAATTCAAGATGCCTAAATAAAAATTATCTTTCCCTCCAAACTCACCCCTCTTCCAAAATTCTTTATTACCATTGAGAGAACCACCATCTTTCCATCCATCCAGGTTCCTCCCCTCACCCCCACTACTCCCTTTTCCAGCTCTCCTTTACATACCATCTTCATCCATTAGAATGTAGGATCCTTGAGGGCAGGGACTATTTTGCTTGCTTGTATGGGTGCCAGTGCTTAGCACAGTGCCAGTCACAGTTAAGTGCTTTATAATCTCTGTCTCTCTCTCTCTCTCTCTCTGTCTCTCTCTCTCTCTCTCTCTCTCTCTCTCTCTCTCTCTCTCTCCCTCTCTGTCTGTCTCTCTCTTTCTCCCAGCCATCCAAATCTTATTGCTTCTATCCAGGCAGCTAGGTGGCCAGTGGATAGAGTAGCATGGAATCAGGAAGACTCATCTTTATGCATTCAAACCTGGCCTCGAACACTTATTAGCTGTGTGACCCTGGGCAAGTCACTTAACCCTGTTTACCTCAGTTCCTCATCTGCAAAATGAGCTGGAGAAGGAAATAGGAAACCACTCCACTGGCCAAGAAAATCCCAAACGAAGTCACAAAGAGTCAGGCGATTCAAAGACATTACTTCTATCCGTATCTCATCAACATCCTCTTTTCTCCACTCTGATAATCATCACTGAAGTTCAGTCTCTCATGATCACTTCTCCCCTGCACTACTGCAATGGCTTTCTCACTGGTCTACCTGTCTCAAGGGTCTTACCATTCTAATCTAATCGGCCACTCACGTGATTGTCCTAAAAGGCAGGTCTGCCCCTGTCGTCTCTACCCAATAAACGTCAGTTACTCCCTATTACTCATAAGATTTACAAACACAAATACAAAGTTTTGTTTGGCATTTAAAGATCTTCATAACCTGGTTTCTCTCTATCTCGTCTTCTTTTCCGTTTCTTCCACATTACTCCCCTCTAACTACTCTATGGTCTTGGTACATAGGCCTACCCGTCCTTCATACAGGTTGCTTTCTCTTACTTTTCTATGTCTGTCCCTCACGCCTGGAATGCTCTCCCTCCTCACCTCACCTTTACCTCCCAGAATCTGGGGTTTCCTTCAAACACGGCTTTAGAATCACCTTCTGCAGGAGGCTATTCCTGATCTCCCCCATCCTCCAGCTGTGCGTGCCTTCCCCTCTGGAGTCACCTTGTATCAACTCTGTCCTTTTCTCGTATACACCCAGGTACATGTTGACTCCCCTAATATAAGGTAAGCTTCTTGAGGGCTGGGGCATATTTGCATCCCTAACGCTTAGCACAGTGCCTGGCATGTAGGAAATGCTTAATAAACGCATTTGCGAATTGATTGAAATATGTGAAGGGTTTCCTGGGGGTGGGGGTGGGGCCGGGAGGGGGGCTTCTCTG
The DNA here is from genome assembly GCF_011100635.1 of Trichosurus vulpecula. Lineage (NCBI taxonomy): Eukaryota > Metazoa > Chordata > Mammalia > Diprotodontia > Phalangeridae > Trichosurus > Trichosurus vulpecula. The sequence continues at coordinate 58,372,372 of NC_050579.1, forward strand.
ATAACTCAAACCAGCCTCCCAACTCCAGCTCTACTCGGTTCCCCATGTCTTGCAGCAGCAGCGGCAGCGGCAGCGGCGGTGGCAGCAGCAGCAGCAGCCTATTGTAAATCGTCCTGGTCGCTATCCTGGTCCGAGTTCCCTGTCCCTTCTCGTCTGTTGCTTTCAGCTCCCCACCCCCACTCCCTACCCTTCGGATAGCTCTTCTTATTGGCTGTTGCCGTCTCCCCCTGATCTCCTATTGGCTGTTGGACTCCTTTCTCCTCCCCGCGCGGCGGACCGAAGGCTAGGGGACTGGGACTGGAAGGGAGGGGAGGGTGCGGGGAGTCCCGCCCGGGCTCAGCTAAGAGAGTCGAAGCTGTGCCGCCCTAAGGCTTGCAGTGAAAAAAGGGTGCCTCCGACCCGGGCGAGCCGGGCTCTCCCAGTCGTCCAGCCCTCCCAGTGTCCCAGGGAGGAGTCGGGAGACCCCCGGCAGGGCAGCTTTGGAGCAGCCGCCGAGATCACAGCGGCTGGAGCAGAGGAGGAGTGGGCTGCACTGCCCGCTCAAGCCCCAGAGCCAGAAGGAGCTGGACTTGCTGGGGGAAACTCTCCTGGATCTGGCCGATGGCACCGTGAGGATGGAGAGCAAAGATATGGACAGCTATCTGCGGCGCCTCAAGCAGGAGCTGGTAAGCTCAGGAGCGTGCTGGGAGGTGGTGGTCGGGGAGGTACTGCCCCATTCCGCAGCTGCAGCCGCCTGGTCTCTCTTACCAGGACGCGGGGGAAAACGAACGGAGCGTCAGGAGGGTTAGATGGAGAAACAGAGGCAGAGAAATGAAGGTCCAGGGTAGCGGGCCAGGGACCACGCGGAAACTTCGCTCAGAGTTTAGCGAAAGGGACAGGCAGGACTGGAGACTCAGCCACAGGCGGAAACAGACCGCTAAAGGCTGACACGTGAAGCCACGGACGGATACGGACAGGGAAAGCACACGAAACCACTGACGGCCCCACAGCCGCAGAGGATGCAGCGACTGGGCGACACCTGAAGCCACTGACCGACGCAGCCTCCGACAGACGGACAGACGGACAGAACAGACCACACCCACCCACAGACTCCTGTGCTCCAGGAGAGACAGTGAGCCCTAGACTAACCCGAGGAGCCAGACAGCCCGGGCAGAGACAACGAGCCAGTGGCAGAGGGCTCTCGGGAGCCTAACGGGGCCCAGCCCGGGGAGAGACCGTCGGGCTCTGGGACGGGAGGGAAGCCGGCACTGCCTGGGGCTCCTATCTCTCTACTGGAGCTTGGCAGGCGGGGAGGGGTGGGGGTAGGGAGGGGCGGTGCGGGGGCAGGACCAGCCGGCTGTCTGCCCGGACTTGTCTGCCAGCCCGGAGGGGGGCTGGGGGCTGGCAGCTGTAATGACGGCGGTGGGGCCTGGGCACAGGGGAAGAGGGGAGTTGCCAGGATGAGCAGGAGCTGCGGAGGCAGAGCCAGATGCTAGGTCTCTGCTTTAGGAAGAGGGAGAATTGGAATGGGGGCGGGAGGGGGGTGGGAGTGCAGAAGAAGGAAGCCTATGTAGGGACAGGTAGCTCTAGGGGGAAATGAGTGGAGAAAGGGATCAGCGGGTGGTAGGGAGCCCTATTGGGCAGCACTTCATCTTGTGAAGGCTCAGACTACATAACATATAAGGAATGCCTTGGAAGTCGAATTTCTCGGTGACTCCAAATATTTACCCTCCCAACCATACAATGTTTCTAGTTCACTTCCGTTCGATTCAAAGAATCTGGGTTCAAATCAGCTTTACCACTTTTTACCTGCGTAATTTTAGACAAGTCACTTTTCTTCTCTGGGACTCAGTTTCTACCTTTGTAAAACAAGGTAGTTATATTAAGCCAGCTTTAATGCCCCTTCTAGCTCTAATATTCTTTGATCCTACAAATTCAATTAAATTCCTCTGGCATTCAGACGGAGTCTTCTGTACTCTCCCAAATCTCTGTAAAGTCAATCTGGATATGGTTTAGTCGTGCAAGTAGGGAATCTTCCTTCTTTGATTGACCTGTCGACCCTCAAGAATTTACTGAATGCCCACTGTATGCCAGGTACCGCTCTATTAGACACTGGAGAAAAAGACAAAATTAAAACCATCCCAACCCTCAAGAAGCTTACACTCTACAGGGGGAGACAGCATGAACAATAGATAGGTAGGGGAGAGAGGGCCGGGAGGGGAGGGAGAGACAGAGAGAAGAGAAATACAAGAAATAAAAAAATATATAAAATATCTCAACCCCCTGTCATGTTGCCTCACCCTTTTAGATCAGAAGAAACTAATGTCCAGAGAAGGGTAACCGGAAGCCAAGAAGAAAGCCCAAGAGTGTCCAAAGACTAGCCTAGCTCTATTTGTGTGATAGGATGACTGCCTTGCCTTTTTACCCAGTAGTTGCCAATGATATTGGGCAATGCCTTCATAAGATCACCCCCAAAACTCTTCTTTGTGCTGGGTGAGTTGAGGTGGAGAGAAGTGATTTGACAGCCATGCTTAAGAGAGAAGCATGGGGGTGGGGCTAGGGCTGGAGGTGGAGGATACAGCCCAGCAGCAGTGGAATCCACACAGGTATTTTTTGAAAGGTCTCATTTTTTTAGGTCATTGGGTCCCAGGTGTCAGCTCCTCTCTCCAAGGCTGTTCAGATCAGCTGTCTATTCTCAGGAAACGTCTGGGGACTGAAGCAAGGTGGTGGGGGCGGGGGGTGGAGGGGCAGGAATATGATCCTGGGTTCCAGTCCCTTCGTGGAGCCCAGACTGTAGTGACACTCCTCAACTGGGCACTGGACAGACACTGATCATAATATATAATTCTTCATTTTGAATGGGACAGAGGGTTTCCACCCTACCTAATTCCACACTCCTAACTTCCCCCCCCCCCAAAAAAAACCTTTCTTTGAAAAGGTATTCAGCATACAGCTAGGAAATGACAGGTCCATATCTGGAGGTAGGGGAATTGTCAGACTGTTGGGGGTACCCACTCCCACACCCAGGACTCTGACTTCTATCTTGGTGTTTCTCCATATCCAAGAAGGTCACAGTCACTGTTGAGAATGCCCTCTCACCCTGGACCAGGGCTAAGGAGCAAAGCCTAGGCTCAAAGGATCAAATCCAGTCCAAGTTCCTTTGTGCTTGGAGTGGGGGGGACAGGGCCCCCTCCACTGCACCCCATGTTCCAAGTTAATGGAAGGGTGGGTGTTTCTGGCACAGGCTGGAATTTTAATAACCCTCTGATTTGCATTTTGCACAACAACCGGGGGTGGAGGAGTGAAGGTTGGGGGGGGGGGCGGTGTGGGAGATGCCAGAGGAATAAAGAAAGCAAACAGGAACTAGCACCCCAGCTCCAGATCTGAACACATTCCCTTAATCGACACCCCCATCAGGAACACGAGGCCAAAGAGGGAGGAGGGGGAGAAGGAGGAAAGGATGGGGCACGAGGAAGGCAGGGAGAAGGAAGCAATGAAGCCAAAGTCATCCAGCTCCCTCATTAGTTTTTATTTGGCCCTTTGTCTGCACTGTTTCAGTCTTTGACTCTGTTGGAGAGGAAGCCAAATGCCTGGCCCAGGGCCCAGACTGATGCTCAGACCGGAGAGGAGCTATCCCTGCCTCACCTTCCCACCTCCCTACCCCTCATCCCTTCTCCAGGCCAGCCTATCAGTTCTCAGGCTCAGAATGGGCAGCTCCTTCCCAGACTAAGGAAAGACAGCCAGGAGTTTCCTGCTCCCTCCCCACTTCTCCCAAGCCTGACCCTCAGGGGAGCCCTGAGTCTGAGTGACCACTCCCCCCACATGGCAGGTGGGGGGCTGCAGAGGAGGTAATTCCTCTGACTGCATCTTTCTCAGGCTGAGGCAGTTGGAACTGGAGCCAGATGCAGCTCTTGGCTACCAGTGACTGGCCTGGGCAGGTGTTTTGCTTGGTCCTACACCAAGCTGAGAAGCAGCCAGAGGAAGTGAATACAGTCAGCTCTCATTTATCTGCTCTGTGGATGCCACATGGCAAATGTTTCCTCCTCCCTTTTCCCTTCCCTCTGGCTACTGGGGGCCACTGTGGTCCATCCTCAGCTAATGTGTGCAGGGAATGCAATTGATTCCCAGGATGGGAAATGTCCTGTACAAAGGGAAATATCTTGTGCTTTCTAGAGCCATCTAGAAATGGATCTGGTGATTATTTGATGTTTGGATTATCTGCACCACTTCTACTCTCCCCCACCCCCTACTTTTCATTCATTCATTAGTATATTCATTAATTCATTCAATGAACACTGATGAAGTAACCTATTACAGAGCACTGGGCTAGTCACCCATAGATGGGTGATTCAAAGTTGAAATAAGACACAGGCCTTCCCCTTCAAGCTTACAGTCCAGTAAGAAAACAGAACTACCTAGAACATGTAATATATAAGTACAAACCAGAGTCCTAGGGGAAGCAGCCCATGATGTAAGGATTAGTAGACTAGAGGTAAAAGACTTGGATTTGAACCCAGCCTCTGCACCCCTATACCCTGGGCAAGTCGTTTTTCTCCAGAACTCAGTTTCTCCATCTGGAAAATGAGGGAGTTCTAATGTCCCAATGAGCTCATGCTTCTGTGGATCTCCCTACAACAACTCAGGGAGGTAGGCAGTGCATTTATTATACTTTGGTGGCCAGCTTAGTAGTGTCAAATGTGTTGTTGGGGGCCAACAGCACTGTGGAGTGTGGCCTGAACCAGATTAAAAGGTAATTCAGAAATATTCAATAAAATAAATACAAATACAATGAAATGTAGATAATGTTAATAGGTAGTCAATACGTAGCTCATGGGGATCCTTTTCCATCATTTCAGTCACATCTGATTCTTCATGACCCCACACTGGAGTGGCTTGCCATTTCCTTCTCCAGCTGATTTTATAGATGAGGAAACTGAGGCAAACAGCGTTAAGTGACTTGCCCAGGGTCACACAGCTAGTAAATGTCTAAGGCCAGGTTTAAACTCAGGTCTTCCTGTCTCCAGACCTGGTGCTCTATCCACTGTGCCACCTAGCTGCCCCAGGGGTGGGGGTAGGGGTCCTTATGTACTGTTTAATATCCCTATTTATGTTTGAGTTTGATACCACTGATCTAACTAACTGGTCATCTTCCATCAATATGGATCCTCTCTTCAGTGGTGTCAATTCCAACCTGTCTATGACCTCTCATCCTGTAACAGGTATTATTTATTCCCATTTTACAATTAAGATAGTTGAATTACAGAAAGGGAAATTAGCTTTCTCATAGTTATAACTAGTACTGTAATCAGAGCTGGGATTTGAACCCAAATCTCCTAACTCCAGGTCCAGTGCATTTTCCATGACCTTCCTAGCCCACCACGCTTGCAACAGAGATAATCTAGAATTAACTGAGCTATCAAGAAACATTTGCTCCTGAAGGTTAAAGTTGTAGAATTTCCCATCCCTCTACCCCAGTCATCCATCACAACTGGAAATATACACTGTCATGGAGGAATGCATTTGCTCACAAGTGAGGTCAGCTGGGGATGCTGGGACATGGCTGTGTGGTGGTCCAAGGCAGGGTAGAGAGAGGAATGAGGAAGTGTCCTGGCCTAGCCATACAAAGTGACCTGGAAGAGTCTGCTAGAACCCTAAGAGAAAGACTTTCCTCAGTGCTGTGTCTGTATCTCCTTGCCTGCAGGGTATATATGGATACAGGGATTGGGTTTCAGGGAAGAAGTCTGAATGGGCCCCATGGTAGAAGCAGCAGCTGAAACACTTCTTTATTAGGATACTAGGGAAGTAGGGCTATAAGGACACCAGAGGGAACATGTGGCCCACGGGCTGACCTCCACAGAGAGTTTGTGAGGAGACTTCAAGTCCCATCCTCAGCTGCTCCCTGAACATAACTCCCAAGGGGAACTGCCTGTCTAATGGCCGAACACACTTATGAGAGAGAGAGACAGAGACAGAGATAGAGACAGAGACAGAGAGAAAAGGAGAGAGACAGAGGGAGGGGAGAGAAAAACAGAGAGAAAGAAGGAAAAGGAGGAGAATTATAGAGGGAAAAGCTAGTTAAAGAAAACTTGGTGAAAGCCAACTAAGCAGTCATCTGAAGGTTTGTCACCATGGGGCCTCCTGAGCGTGAGTGCCATGGGGACTTGGAGGTCCAATGAGGAGGGAGATATTGAGCTAGTTTTTGAAAGAGAGCATTTCCTGACATATTCATTTGGGTGAATAAGAAGGAAATTCCGCTGCGAAAGAAGTGATTTGGGGTGGACAGGGTGACTCTTGTTCCATGAGAGGTAAACAGAGGCATAGGAAGGGGGTAGTGAGCCAGCATCTGTGGTGTAGGACATCCTTCCTCTCTAGCAATATTTCCTTAGTGGAATTCTCCAGACCCGAATGTCCACAGAACCAGAAGCTTCTGCCAAGTGGGAAAAGATCACAGATTTAGAACTGGAAAGGTCCTAGTTGATCAGCTACACTAAACTTCCACAGATTTGCAAATATATGTAAAACCATACTATGTATACATTTATTTATCAGTTCTTCCTCTGGAGGTGGGTGGCACCATACCTTCATAGGTCCTTTGGAGTTGATTTGAGCATTTATAATACTCAGAACAACTTGGCTATTCACTATCATTCTTCAAACAATATTGCTCTTACTGTGTACAATGGTTCTACTCACTTCACTCTGCATCAGTTTATATAACCCTTCTTAGTTTTTCCTATAATTCCAGATTGTTCTCCAAAATGGTTGGATCAGTTCACTACTTCATCTCTTTATAGATAAAGAAACTAAGGGCCCTGGGAAAACATTCCAGATTTCTTTCTTGAGGTGACTTGTCCAAAGACTCACAGAGAAAACGAAAGAGTCTGGATTAAAACTCATGACCACTGTCTCATGAACCAGTATTCTTTTTACTATCCCCCTCTTGTCTCTGCCCTAGACACAGGGCCTAAGGTGGAGGTCAGCAATCTTTTAGGGAAGAACTTTTTAAAAATATCATAAGGATACAGCCCTTTTTTTTTAGACTTTTTTTTGGAGGGCGGGGAAGTGGGGTTAAGCGAATTTCCCGGCGTCACGTAGCTAGTAAATGTCTGAGGTCGGATTTGAACTCAGGTCCTCCTGACGCCATCCTCACCTCTAGGGATTTCTCTACACCCATGAAATCACAAGTCCAGTAAATATGCCTATACGTGTATATTTATCACTATTTGTGTGTATCTTTTTATCCTTATTTTTACCTGATTGAGGAAACTGAGGCTTGGAGGTTAAGTGACTTACCTAGGATCATAGACTCAGCAAGAGCCAGATTTCAAACCCACATCTCCTCTCCCGTGGAATTCAGCAACATTGCCAGTACGCCCTACCGCCTTTTCAGCTACGAACCTCCTCATTTGTTTTAATGAAAGCTCCATGTGTATTCTCAAAGAGCCCTGTGTGGTTGTCGAGCCACAAGCTGTTGACCCCAGATCTAGGGAGAAGCAAGAAGAACACAGTATAGGGGCTGGAAGATATACAGTGGGAGAGGCCTTGAACTACAGAATGACTGATTGAAGCTAGACAAGAGGATATCCTGTCAAGGGGATTAATTAGCAGAGGACTGTGCCCCCGGGGAGGCTGGTGTCCAAAGATGGATCCAAAGATGTTGCAGGATTAGTGACAAGCCCCTCAGGATGCTTCGATCTTTTCATGGGGTTGGGGGAGGAGGGTCTACCTTCTTTCTCCAAGTAGAATGGAGGTGCACAGGGGTCAGGGACTTAGACTTCTTTGCCTCCTCCACTGGTCCAGTGATAAGGCTAAATAAACATTTATTGAGTGATTGCTATGAGTTTGATGAGATAACCTATGGGAAGAGAGTGAGAATAGGAGAATGAATCGGAGAAGCATTTTGGAGGAGGGAGCTGTAATGGAGGTGGGGGTGGGGTGAAGTAAATTAGGTCTGTCCATCTGTCTTTCGCCAAAGCATTATCCCATAAAGGGATGCTTCTATGGGAGAATTACTCTCTTCCTTTTTATGAGCCCCCTCTCCTCTTATTTCCTTCTCATCATCCCCCCCCATCCTCCCACCTCCTTCCCTCCTGTGGCTCTTGGCTCAGCCTGCCTCTCTCCTGGCCACTAGGCCCTGTAGCTTCCTGTGGGGGGATCCAGCAGCTCCAGCCAAGAGCAGGGGGGCCGTGAAGGTCGCTATTCACAGGGCCGAGAATAAGATACTTGGCACTGGGGGACTGTTCCCATTTCCTGCCCTGAGCCTCAGCCGATGCCTCTGGGAGGGGCTGGAGGAAAGGGGGCATGGAAATAGGTGGTGAAGGAATTGCGTGAGGACCTTGTGAGCCCCCCTGGCAGAGAGGGGTGGGGGTGGGGAGTGAGGCAGGGAAGCCTGCCAAGCCCATAGGCAGAGCTGGGGCCTATGTGGAGGGAATCTGGCTGCTCAAGCCGAGGGCGTGAGACAGAAGGACGGAGGGCACAGCTGTGAGAATCAGTCAGAGAGGCCAAGGGAAAAAGGAGCGGGGGAGGGAACAGAAGGTACCTTGCCCACACACATACCACATCCCCTGCTATGAAATTTATCAGTGACAGGATGAAGTTAGAAAGAACCTTAGCGATCATCTCTTCTGGCCCCTTCCTTTTACAGCTGAGAAGTGTGACTTGTATAAGGTCACACAGGTAGTCGATGGCACATCTGCTGGGGTTTAGACCCAGGCATTCTGGGATTCAAATCCATTGCTCTTACCGATTACGCTGGACTGCCTCCTTGGCTTTGAGTGGGGAGAGAGACATCTCTCTCTGTAACCAGCCAACCTCATCCTGCTCCCTATGGTCAGGAGAAGCAAAGCCAACCCAACAAATCTTCCTAACAAGATCTTGGCTGGGCTGGAGATGTTCTTTAGTCCATTTCAGTCAAGTCCAACTCTTTGTGACCCCATGTTGGAGTTTTCTTGACAAAGATACTGCAGTGGTTTGCCATTTCCTCCTCTGGCACATTTTCCAGATGAGGAAACTGAGGCAGAGTTAAGTGACTTGCCCAGGGTCACACAGCTAGTACGTTATCTGGGGATAACATTATTATATACAGATTAAGAAACTATTTTTAGACTCTAAGCCCAGGGTTCTTCTGTACACAAAGCCAGACCATTAAAACTCCCTTTTTATATAGTATTTTACATTCATATTGGGAGTTAGTGGTGAGCAGTGGAAAAAATAAAAACAGCATTTGCATAGCTAACTATTCTTTTTGCAAATATTTGTGTGTTTCCAAAGCACCTAGCAAAGATTATCTGCCTTGACCCTCACAATGGGAGGTAGGTGCTGTCATTATCCCCATCTTATAGACGAGGACACTGAGGCAGACAGAGGTTAAGTCAGTCAGTAAGTGTCTAAAGCCAGATTTGAATTTAGATGTTCCTCACTCAGAGTCTAGCGCTCCCTCCACTGAGCCGCCAAACTGCCTCAAACCTAGATTGGGAGTCAGAGGACCCTGGTGTACATCCCAGGCTTCACTGTTACTATGGTACCCATTTTGCAGTTGGGAAAATCAAGGCAAAAGGATTTGCCTAGGGTCAAATAGCTAGTAAGTGCTAAAAGAAGGATTTGAACCCAGGAGTCTGGCTAAGGCCGGCATAAACACCACAGTGTTCAGCTGCTTCTTTTATTTGCTAAGGGCATTATGACGACTGAGCAGGAAGATTGGAAATGGGGAGCGGGGCAGAGGAGGAGTGAAGGTGTGAGAACAAAGCAATGGTTAGACGGAGGGAATGGACCTGGAGCCCTGTCTCCTCCACCAGCTCTCCACAAACCTCTCAAACCAAAAGAATGACTCTCTTCATTTCAGAAAGAGAGAAACCGAGACCCAAGTAGGTGGGTGGGGCCCTCAGATTCAGTGGCCCTAGCTTCTATCTCAGGGCTCTCTCCATTTGATGAGGCTGCCCCCCTTCTCTCTTCCTGCTCCTGAGTCCAGCACGGGAGGAAGGGCACAGCTTGCCTGCTGGCTCAGTCCTTGTTCGGGTGACATCATCCCCTTTGGGCTTAGGAAGGGTGACCCTATTAGCTTCTCTCTGTATTGGGCTCCAGCCTTAGCAGCTGATACTCTCTCCTTCCCCCACTTCTCCCTCCTCCTTCTCTTCCTCCTCCTCCCCCTCCCCAGGACTTTCCTGTTTCCCATCACTCAGGCTTCCTCCTGCCAAACTCACCCCATCGCAAACAGCTGCTTTCTCCTTCCTCACTGCAAATGTTCAATCAGTGGCTGGGCTGGAGTTTGGCCACACAGGATACCAAACTGGGGGCTAGGGTTCCTGTGTCCTGGGGACCCCTAATCAAGCTGCTTCCTTTCCCCTTCTCTATTCTCTGAGCCCCAGTAGAATTTGCAAACATAATCTCATTTTCGCTTCTACAAGTTTCCTTATCCCCAATTTATAGATAAGGAATCTTGGGGCTCAGAAACATTCGTGGTCGCATAACTAATGAAGATCACAAATGGAATTTGAACCCGAGTCTCACCTGACTTAAAGTACCGGCCTGCGTGCTTTGGACTACACTAAGGATCCTTCAGCTGGGGTCCACATATTGATTTCAGGGGGAGTGGATGAGAAAAAGGTTGCCTCTCTAGATTCACTAACCTCTAACTGAAATTTAATATTTCCTTCAGCTATTTAAAAATGCCATTCTGAGAAGGGTCCACAGGCTTCGTCAGACTGCCAAGGGGATCCATGACTCCAGAAAGGGTTTCAGAACTGGTAAATTCTTCCCAGTAGAGCCCAAAGCCCCTCATGCACAAGGGGCAATCAACTCCACAGAAGATGTAATCTCCTGGATGAGGGCCAGGACAAAACATTTATGTGCCCTAGGCAAGGTTTGAAAAATGCTACCTGGCTTACCCTGCCCCTTCCCCTCGAGACTTCGAAAATTCACTGCATTGCAAGCAACTTGACTTGGATACAGACACATGTGCACACACACACATACACACATATGCATGTATATGTATGTATTTCTGAGCCATGGAGAACAGAATTTTTTGACAATTATTTGCATTTACAAAAAGTATTATTTTTTAAAAGGCCATGTGATCCTGAGCAAGTCATAAGATTTTAATGTTTCAGGTACCTCTTGAAAGCTATTATTAAGTTGGACGAAGTTCCATCTGTGTTAGTAAACAGGAGTAGTTAGTTCTCTATACCAATGAAGCCAGAGCCCCAGGCCCAAAAAAATATTTAAAATTATACCTCCCACTCTCACATGTTGCACTCTGGATCACTGCTTACAGAATTCCTAGTTTCAGCTGGGTCCTGGATAGAGGGAGACACAGTCTCTTAATGGTCCATTTAGTGCCATGTATACTTAAATGGGGGCAGCTAGGTGGAGCAGTGGATGGAGTGCCAGCCCTGGAGGAGGACCTGAGTTCAAATTTGACATCAGACACTTACTAGCTGTGTGATCCTGAGCAAGTCACTTAACCCTGTTCGCCTCAGTTCCTCATCTGTGAAGTGAACTGGAGGACAGAATGGCAAACCACTCTAGTATCTTTGCCAAGACAACCCCAAAAGGGGCATGAAGAGTCAGACATCACTAAAAATAAAAACCAAACAACAAAAATACTTAAATGGGGCCTCTATTCAGTGGCTTGTCCTGTTCCTGGTTACTTCAATATTTCAGTATTTCAAAAGAGATTTAATTTAAGCCTTGTCCAACAGTGATCGCTGCTCCCTGCCTCGATGTCCTATAATGGACTACAAGAGTTGTCCTGGCTAAGAAATTCATCGCTTGCTGGTCAGCTCTCTGGGGATGAGCCTTTCTGAACTTAGCTGCCCTGGTCTCAGATGTCAATAGTTATCATTTGAAGCCTTTCCAGATCACTAAAACCTGATGTAGTCAAGCACCCAAGGTCAGCTCCATGCTTTGGAGAAGCAACAGCCAGCCTAGCATGTTCTGCACGAGGGTTAGACAGCCAACTGCCCAGACACATTGATATGAAGATTGTCTCCTATCTGACTGTGCAGCACTACAAAGCCAGCCAGCCTAGCCACAATAAATGTGTTGTACTCAATCGAGTAAAATTGCATTATAGTCCACAAACATACAATGAGCACCTGGGATATGCAAAACACCTGATAGGAGCCCCGAGGAATAGAAAGATGAATGAGAGTCAGTCCTTGTTCCCAAAAAGTCCTTCTAAATGAATTTCCGATAAGGCAGATAAAACGTGCACACCACCACCACCACTACCATTACTACTACTGCTACTACTACTACTATTACTACTACCAATACCATAATA
>NC_050579.1:59482233-59593959 GCF_011100635.1 Trichosurus vulpecula
TATGAGGAAAATAACTCTATTTTCTGACTGGTTTTGCTGCCTCAGCGATCTGCCATAACTTTGAACACAATTTCATGCTTGTGTTACATTCTCCTGGATGATACCACCTTTTTGTGGGCCCTCCTGTCAACTGCTAACTGTAAGGGGAATATTCAGGCACTGTCCTGGGTCCTAACTGACCCCATTGAGGAACTCTTTGTTCTTATGTTAATGCAGGTCAGAAGGGGGAGGGAGCTCTTTCAGAAGAGCAGCATTGTAACACAGGGATGTGCTCATACAGCCATGGCAGTACAGATGCCAATGGGGAATGGCATAGGTGGGCACTTCCCTCCACCTACTGCCCCCAGCTCTGCTAGTGGCTACAGTATGTAGCAATATACAGACTGATCACAGAGCCCCAGAGCCACTCCAGGTTCAAACCAAATGCATTTTTCTCCTGGCACTTTCCCTCCCTAATTTTGAGATAACTGAATAGTGCAAAAGGGAAGTAATTTGGACACTTGAGCAGCCACTGTTTAAGAAAGCTGTTTGGTATTCAAGGAACCCTCACACCCTTACTATAAGCCTTTTGAGTTAGAAACAGAAATCAAATTTTGTCACAAGTATAGTTTTAGCTTTAGAATTGAAGCCATTCTGATGATTTCTAAACTTCATCAAAAACTCCTCCAATCCCCAATTCATTGAAGTATTTTATGTGGGCAAGGGCTCTTGTGTTGAGCTGTATAGTGTTTGCTCCTTGGAAGCCACACTGAAGGACACCCAGTAAAAATATATCCTGGTTCATAAGATGCATATACATCTGTCAGTTCTCATTTTAGCCCATGGACATTTGCCCACAGAAGACTAGAGACTGAAGACCCAGGCCTCAGACTGCAAATCACTATTATCTCAAGCATTCATTTAACTGTGAAAGACAGCCTTGTCTAGATACTGGTGCCTATAATAACAGAGAATATTGGCAGGACAAAAGACAAAGCATTAACTGTGGAAGGTAGGAAATATTTCTGTTTCCTTAGTAGACATCTCATTATCTTTTAGTGTAGTGAAGAAGGAGAGAGAGAAAGACACGGGAGACAGGAAGAGAGGGAGGAGAGAGAGACACAGAGAGACAGAGACAGACATAGAGACAGAAAGAGAGAGAGAGAGAGAGAGAGAGAGAGAGAGAGAGAGAGAGAGAGAGAGAGAGAGAATTTGAGTAGCCCAACTTCAGTGCTTATACTTAAATCAAAGGATCAAAGGGTCATTGATCTCATCAATGTGGGCATTTGCTTCTTCAATTCAAAGGGTCAACCAGAAACCAACAAGTATTTAATAAGCACTTACTATGTGCCAGACCCTTTACTAGGTACTGGGGGTACATTATCTAAAGTGAAATGGGCACTACCCTAAGAAGCTTATAAACAACAGGGAGCAGGGGCTTTCTGGAGTCATCTCATAAAGCCTAAAAAGTTTATTGTTAAGTTTTCAGTGTAAGCATTTATACCTTGGAAATTTGCCAAGGCTTACTTTGTTGTTCTGTTGATTGTCTAGACTTAAGAAAGTGATAGAAAAAATGTTAACAATGTAAATTAAACTTAAAGGTGTGTTGTGCATACATTTTTTTTCCTGGAGAGCTAGTTGTTAAATATTTATAAGCACACCATTGACTAGAGGAGGTATGTACATCTGTATACAAAATAAATAAAAGGTAATTTTAGGAGGAAGTAAGAGATGGAGGATCAAGAGAGGCTTCCGAAAGGGGATCAGAAGGTAGCATTTGAGCTGACTCTTAGATTAGTCTAAGAGAAAAGGGTAAAGAGAGATATGCAAGGCATTGTGGACAACCAGAGCAAAGGAATGGAAATGGGAAATGGAGTGGCATGTATGAGGAACAGCAAAAAGGCCAGTTAGGTTGATTGTAGCATGCCAAAAGAAGAATGATGTATATAATGTGACTGGAAAGATTAGGGCCAAGTTGTAAGGCCTTTAAATGCTAACCAGAGGAGTTAATATTTGATTCTACAGTTAATAGGGAGCCACCAGAATTTATTGAGTAAGAGAGTGACATAGTCAGAGCTGTGACTTTAGGAAAGTCACTAGCATCTGTGTGGATGATGAATTGGAGTAGGGAAAGACTTAAGGCAGGGAGACCAATTAAGAAGCTATTGCAGAAGTTCAAGTGAGAGGTGGTCAGGTTCTTAATGAGGCGGTGGCTGTGATTCGATGAGAGATACTGTAGAGGTGGAGATGACAAGGTTGGAAAAATGCTGTGATATATGAAGTGAAGGAGAGCAAAGTCAGGATGATACCAAGGTTGGGAAATGTGGGTGACTGGAAGGATGGTGGTACCCTCAAGAGTTTGGAAGAGGTGTGAGTTTGAGGGGAAAAATTATGAATTCTGTTTTGGATATGTTGATTTTGAGCTAGGACATCCAGTTGAAAATATCCAACAAGCAATTGGACACCTTAGCTCTGAAAATAGACTATTGGTGAATAAATCGATCTTGGAGGTTATCAGTATAGAGAAGGTAATTAAACCATTGGCAACTCATGAAGTCACCAAGTGAGAGAGTGAAAAGAAAGAGAAGATGGACTGGGATGGGCCCTTGGGAAGCACCTATAGGTAGGGAATGTCATTTGGATGATGAACTAGTGAAGAAGACTAAGAAGGAGGAGTCAAAAAGGTAGAGAGAGAACCAAGAGAGAAAAATATCAAGAAAACCCAGAGAAAGGTCTGGGGAAAGGTTTAGGGGGAGAGGGGAATTAATGCAGATCACAACCCATCCATCTTTGCCCTACCATAGTGGGTAACATCCATTTCTTCCCATAGATTTTCCACAGTAGATCTATACAGCTAGTTGGAGGTGGGCACCAATGAAGTGTTTGGAGTATTCATGCCTATCTTTTGCTCTCACTACATGACCAGCCCACCTCCTTTTCCTCAATGATAGCTATCCCTTATGTCACTCTTACACATAGGTCATAATTGAAAATATGCTGCAGCCTACTTTCGCCCACCATGCCTTTCATGGAGCCCAATGGTAAGATGTAATTAACGTAGTGTGGTATTGGTGATTTAAACAGTGACAAATTATAAGGATGCTACTGTAACAGGCTCCCACAGGCTTACAAGGAACATTTGTTCTATCTTAATGATGGGTCATGATAACCATTCTTAGACATTTCTCTTTATATTTTTAAGTGGTTATCTGCCTTTCATCTGGCATCTGATTATATGGGCCTTGCCTATAACAGGGGAAGTTTGCTAACCTATTGTTTACATCTGAAAAGACCTTTACCATCCATCATTTACCTGTTGCTAAAGAGTTTTTAAAAACCAACCTTGCATTAAAAAAAAAAATACAAATGCTTCAGTGATCTCTATGATAATCTACTTCTCTCAAAGAACTTAATACTGAGTGTTTGACCTAAACAGACTAGAAGTAGCAATAACTGAAAGGTCTGTTACTCAAGAAGCAACTCCCCTTCAGATTGCATTAAGGTATCCTGCTGTTGTTTGGTTGTTTTTCAGTGATAAACAACTCTTTGCAACCCTTTGGGGGTATTCCTGGCAAAGATACTGGAGTAGTTTGCCATTTCCTTCTTCAGCTCATTTTATAGATGAAGAAGAAGCAAACAGGGTTAAGTGACTTGCTCAGGGTCACACAGCTAGTAAGTGTCTGAAGCCATATTTGAACTCACGAGTCTTCTTGACCCCAGGCTGGGCACTCTATCCATTGTGCCACCTAGATGCCCCTAATGCATCCTAAGTACTCTGTACTTGGGGATTCTACAAGCCTTAGTTAATAACCTAGAATGGATACCTCATTGTCTGGGACAGATTAGGTACAAAACTGCCTGGGAACAAGAAGATGGATCCAATCATGATGATTCAATGCGATCCCTCTAACCCTACCTTATTTAATCCTAGCGCACATTTACAGAGGATTTTGTAGTCTGTTATGTGATTTCCTCACAACAACCACAACCCTGCAAAGTCAGCAGAACAATCAGGATCTGTGATTTCATTGGTTTAGGGAGTCCTCTATGAGGAAATACCTCCTACTAATGCAGATGGACAACTTGGTAACATTAGACTACAACTTATGGTCTTAAATCAAGTGACTTGCCCAGGATCATACTGTCAAGATGTGTCAGAGGTAGCTGAACCTCACCCTGTGGTCCTGGCCCTCCATCCTCAACAATAAGCTGCCCCTAAGAGCAAAATTCATTATCCCCATTTTAGAGATGAAGAAACAGAGGGGTTGAATGCCTTGTCTGAGGTCATGTGGCTAGTTACAATAACAGCTAGCATCCATATAGCATTTTAAGGTTTGCAAAATGCTTTACATATGTGTTATCTTAATTGTTCATCACAACAAGCCTGTGAGATTGGTGCTATCACCCCCACTCTATATGTGGGCAAACTGAGGCCTACATGCTGAGTTGCCCAGTAAGCCATTGTCTGAGATGGGATTTGAACTCAAGTTTTCCTTACTCTAAGGCCGGTGTTCTTTCCATTGAGTCATCTACCTTCTTAGTAAGTAGCAGAACTAACACTTATAGAGGCTTTGCAGCTCTGCACATGTCACATCTGATGCAAAAGAGTATGATCATGACCCCCTAATTCTCTAGCCCTAAACCCAAGCTTTCTGACCCCCAAGCCTGTTGTTCCTAACCAGTACACTCAGACACTTCCCTAGGAATCCAGAGATGATGCACAACATTCTTCTTACCCATCACAATTTTTTTTTAGGATTTTACACATCATAAGAATAACTTTATATTAACCGGATTTGAGATTTGTTTCCCTTGTTCCGTTTATTTATTCTCAATAGGTCCAGTCCTCCACAGAGACACACCTCGAGGAGTATGGCCTGTAAGCACCCAGCTCATCTTTATGAGTCACTGTCTGATTCATCTTCCAAAGCAGCTAAACTGCTTGTCTAATAACACTGTCCCTGAGTTCTCAGCTGGTAATTCGGAAGTGGGCCTGCAGCTGTTGCACATCATTGTTATTGTTTAGTTGTTAAAAGCACATCAAGATTTTTAGTTTGGTCTGGTGGGGGCTTTTGGATGTTTTTTTTGGCAGGGTTTAGAGAAGACTTGGAGATCACTAGATTTATACTAGGAAAGCAGGAGCTGAAGCTACAAGCTAATGGTAGAAAAATTATGTGTGCTCCTGGTTCCATTTCTTCCAAATTTTGGTCTAGCACTCTTCTTTTCTAAATATTCTGCAAAAATCAAGCAGAACCCCTCCCCCCCGCAAAGGCTTCAACAATATACAGAGAAGGGATGTGCTTTCACAGGCTTAAAATATATGTGCGTGTATGCATGTATGAGTATATATGGAGATATATATGTACATCTACATACACATATGTATACATACATATATGTTTATTGTGTTGTATACGTATACACGCATATATACACATGTGTATATACATACATATATATATGTAAAGCAAAGTGAGTAATCCTTATAGTTGACTTGTGAAAGCAAAAGGAGAACATGTGGGACAAATGTCAACCAAAATTCCCTTTGGGCCTTCAGGAGGGGAAGTTAAAGTGTGCTAGAAAATCTCACCACCCTGACCATTTAAAAATGAAGTTGGAAAGGAGAAAAGCATTAGCCATGAGGCAGACAGACCAAACACAGGGCCCTCTAGGAACTATTCTTGGGCTGTTAGAATCAAAGGCAGTTTGGAGTAGTGGCTAGAGGACTGACCTTGGACTCATGAAAAAATAATACTAATTAATAATAATGACTAACATAATAAATAAAGGCCTCTGGACCAGGCCCTTTACTAAGTGCTTTTATAATTATTAGCTCATCTGATCCTCACAACACGCCTTGGAGGTAAGTGCTATTATTATCCCCAGTTTACAGATGAGGAAACTGAGGCATTCAAGGTTAAGTGACTTGCCCAGGGTTGAACAGCTGGGTTTGAAGCTGGATTTGAAATGAGTACCTCAGTTAGAGTCCTGCAGGCCTCTTACACATATTGACTGTGTGAACCTGAGTGGGCATCACTTACCTTCTTAGTACTTCAGGCATGTCTCCTAAGACAGGGAATGGTACAGAAGATTGAACTGGTGGAGGAAGCTGCTCAAGTGCAGTCCCCTACACTGATGCAAGTCACAGGTCTGGATTTAAAACTGGAAGCTGCCTTAATGATCACCTCGCTTCTTTGTGAATGATTGGGTGGGGGAAGGAAATCACTGGCCGTATCCCACCTTCTCTGCCCAACTCCTTCAGGAGTGTTTAATGCAGTTATACCAGTCTAGCTGTGCCTCAGAAGGTTTGGGAGGAGGGTGGAGAAGGCGAGACGTGACTAGCTGAGTTCCTTCCCCCACCCACCATGCGAAAAGAGGAGGTCAGATCTCTAAGGCGAGTTCCTAAATTCTGTGATTCTATTGTCTTAACTTAAGTTCCCTGGGGGCCCTCTGTTTGATCCCTATAAACTGTAGTTCTTTTTTTCCCTGCTTCCTGCTCCATTTTCAAATTATTTTATTATAAAAATGTGAAGGTTGGGATCGATTTGAGTCAGTCAATTAATCAGCTCAAAGAACTTGTTAACATAGGGCTCTAATCCTGATACCTTTGTCAGGTGAGAATAAGGCTATTGAATCAGTCAATCAAGGACACAGAGCTAAGTAACAGGATCCTAGTTATGAGTTTCCAACCTTCTAGCTTAGAATGAGGAATTGGAGGCTGTGGAACTCTAGAGGAGACAGGAGTTCCTAAGATGGATGTACATGGTGGTGGGGGTGGTAGGGGTGCGCAGCTGGTGGGGTGGTGGGGGTGGTGGGGTTGGCGGAAGGTGGGGGTGGAGGGCTGGTGGGGTGGTGGGAGTGGTGGGGATAGAAAATCTCTCTTCTCCCCACACACCTTATTCAGAATCAGACCCTGTGAACTTTGGAGAGTCAAAGGACTTAGATTTCTCCTTGGCGTCCTAGCCAGATCCCAGGAGCAGAAGTGACTGGCATCAGTGTCTGCATAAGAGAGCAAGGACAAATTAGATCCACTTCAGAAAGGCAGCTTCAGGACTCTGCTAAGAATCCAGGTGACAGCAGAATACATAAGAGGAATGTCTTAAGGAATCTAGTAAATGGATTTCCAGGAGCTGTGAATTATCCCTTTTTCCACGTGTGCCCTAAGCTTTAGTCCACTTTCCCTTATATTCTCTATGTCCTTGTGGGAGAATATGTCATAGACTTTTTTTTTTGAGAGGGGATGGGAGATAGAAACATTTGAACAAATGACTATTCTTACTATAATACTTAGTAAAGACCCATTTCTAAAAGCTGTGCCTGGATGGCTGATTGATAATAACTGATAATCAGCTGATGAGATCAAACAAAATAGTGGGAGAAGCATACTAGTGGGGGGAAGGCAGGGATTGTATGCTATAGTACTAGAAAAACCACTGCAGCTCCTCTGTGTTACCTCCAGGCTGGGATGTGCTGGTAGATTCTTAGAAAAAATAGATATTTAGGACTCTTCATATTTGTGGAGAACTACTAGAGACATTCTCCTTCTGGAAATTTTTTTTTAATCAGGTACCCAAATTTTCAGGATCCACTAGAAAACAAAATATCTTTTTTTCTCTCTTCTAGACTGCAGTTGTATCGAAGTAATTTTTGTTGGCCTACTTCTTATAAGACAGTCTATTTTAAAAATAACTTCTTGTTTATTGGAATGTATCAATATATTATTATATCGATGTTGTATCTGTTATATTTTGTGATATCTTGATTAGTAGATACATACACATACACACACACACACACTGCTCTCATTCTCTCTCTCTCTCTCTCTCTCTCTCTCTCTCTCTCTCTCTCTCTCTCTCTTCCTCTCCCTCCCTCCTCCTCTCCCTCCATTTTAAATTTACAAATCTCTAGACAATTAAATTTTTACTGGTTCTCATTAGCCAGTCAATAAGTATTTAATAAGCATCTACTAAGTGCCAGGCCCTGTGCTAAACCTGGCAAAGAAAGGCAAATACAGTCATTATATTTATTGACAATCATTATATTTGTTGGTCTGCTTATAAGACAGACTAGTATATTTTAAAAGTAATTTTTGTTTATTGGAATGGTTATTTATCAATATATTAAATTGCTATACATTCAATATAAATAATATGAGTTTTGCATCCCTAGTTAACCTAGAGCAGAGGTGTCAAACCCATCTCCTGTAGGCAGGCATATTGCCCTCAGCAGCCTGAACCAGATTAAAATGTAATTGTGAAATATTTAACAAAATAAATAAAAATACAATAAAATACAGATAACATCACATTTTAAAACTAAGTCAATATGTGGCCCACAAAAACTATTATGTTTGCATTAGTGGCTGCCAGTTGCTATTTGAAATTGCACTTACCTTAAGAACCCTGATCTTTGCTAATATAAAAAAAATAATTTTAAGCAGACCTAGAATTCTTACCTTATTGTGGCCTGAGTTTGACAGCTTATCTGAGTTCTTTGCTGACAGAAGGTTCATAGGACAAAGTTTGCCTATTTTCTCAGAGCAATCAGTCCTAAATGCATAATTTAACCTGCTTGCTCTAGGGAGGGGTGAATAGAAACTCCATATGGATTGTGATCTATTGGGGAAAATTTGGTGTATTTTTGGTATAGCGACCAAGAAGTAATTTGTGTGGACATCCCATGGGATCATCTATGGCAGAAGGACCCCCGAAGAAATTATGGTGTGCACTACGTAGAAGGAGACACTTTTGCCCGGACACCAATTGGAGGGCTTTATGGACTGAGGAAATCATGGAGGAGCTTTCACCCAGGACAGTTTGGTTTCCCTTCAGAAGCTTGGGAGGGTGACTTCAGTGGACCCCAGGTCTCTAATCTCTGTGGAGAGAGTCCCATGTGTGTGGAGATCTTTGTAGGGAATGTCTTTCCTTCTGACATAGGAAGCTTGATCAGTTTTTCAAGTTAGTCAGTGACTTAAACTTGGTGTATGTAGGTCAAGAGTAGAAAGCTATCTGAGGGGCAAGGGAGAGGGCAAAGACTCCAACCCCACCAGCTGCTCAATGGGTAAAAGAGGAGACAGAGGCTACTGGCTTCCTTCAATTCCCGTCTAAAAATCTCATTTTCTCCAAGAAGCCTTTCCTGATCCTGCTTAGTGTTGGTGCCTTCTCTCTATTGCTCACCTCCAATTTATCCTGTGTATCTGTTGTTCATAAATAAGTGTTTTTTTACTGTGAACTCCTTCAGGTCAAGGCCTACCACGTGCCTTTTTTTTTGGCCAGGCTTAGCACAGGGCCTGGCACTAAGCAGGTGCTTTTTAAATGCTTAGTGACTGACTGAGGACCACTAAAATACAATTGTCTAGAGACTCGTAAACTGAAAATGGAAAGAGAGCCGTATGTATGTGTGTGTGTGTGTGTGTGTGTGTCTGTGTATGTGTCTACTGAGCAAAGTATCACAGAAAGTAACATATCCCATGAAAAAAGGATTATTAAAAGAACTAGTAGTTCATAAGAGAGAATATGCAAGAAGATTGACAGTAATAAACTCAAGTAATAAACCTAAATATGTGCAAATGCAAAAAACAATAAGTCCTAAGGAAGGTAAACTGGAGGTCTCAATGAAAGGAGGGATCTATCAATCAACAAGCATTTATTAAACTCCTATTATATACTACATTGAGCACTGTGTCAGGCATAGAGAATACTAAGTTAAAAAAATGAAACAGTCACTGCTCTCAAGGAGCTTCCATTTTTATGGGGTAAACAGCAGGTACTTTATATATTATTTACAAAACATTTACAAGACTGACACAAGGTAATCTTGGGGAAGGTGGGGGGAAAGGCAATAGTCACGAGGGAACCAGGAGAGACCTCATGAAGAAGGTGGTGCTTGAGTTTCAATCAGTCAACAAACATTTATTTAAATTCTTACTATGTGTCAGGCACCTTACTGGGAATACAAATAGTCTTCACTTTCAGCAAGTATGCATTCCGATGAGGGAAAACAACAGGTAAATAACCAAGTACCCAGAAGCTATATGCAGAGTAGACGAAAGTAATCTGGAAAGGGGGAAGTATGAGCAGCTGAGGGAACATGAAAAGGCATTCCGGAGTAGGTAGAATATGAGCTGAGTCTTAAAGTAAGCTGGGAAGCTGGGGGAGTATGGGAAAGGGAGCAGAGCATTTCAGGCAGGTGGGGAAAACAAGTGTAAAAGTGGGTACAGAAGATGGAGCGTGGTAGTCAAGGAATAGAAAGTGGCCCGACTTAGCTTGTTTATAGAGTGTGGATGGGGAGTGAGGTATAAGGAAGCTGTAAAAAGTAGGAACAGGCCAGGTTATGAAGAGTTTTACATGCCCCAAAAAAGAATTTTCATTTCTATTTTATCTTGGAGTCAATAGAGAGCCATTGAAGTTCATTGGATGAGGCTGTGACAGAGTGAGACCTGAACTTTAGAAAAATCACCTCAGTAGATGAGTGAGGAATAGATTAGAGGGGGAAGGGACTTGAGGCAGTGAGAACAGGTGACTTGGAGGATATAAGTGTCTGACAGTAGTAAGGAAGTTTGAAGGCAGGAGAGTTTTGGGGGGTGAAGATGAGTTCTGTTTTGAATAGGTTGAATCTGAGATACCTGAAGGACACTCAGTTTGAGATGTCCAAGAGGCAGATGGAGATGCATGACTGTCAAAAGCCAAGGGGTTTAGGTCTGATCTTTAATCATCTGCACAGTGATGACCTCCAGGCCTGGGAGTGGTTGGCCTGGACTTAGGGATATGGCTGATGGGCAAGGGAAGAAGCAGTAAGACTTGTGCTTGGCTGGCTAGGATGTTGATAATGGTTGAGTGTCAAGAAGATCGAATTACTCAGCTCTTGTTTTGATTCAGTTTTCTCAGCCAAGAATGATCTTTGCACCAGGAAAAAGAAGAAGCTAGTCAATGGAGAATTGAGCCCTTGAGATAAATGAAGATAAGTGAGGGAATTTAGTTGCTCAAATCTCACCAAATCAATTTCATCTCCTTTTTACAATGGGCTCTCTGTACTGGTGGTTAAGAGGAGTGATATGAGCATAGTATACCCAGGATTCAGTAAAGTATTTGACAAAAGTCCTTTATGTTATCCTTGTGACCAAGATGGGAAAATATGGACTAGATCATAGTACAGTTACGTGGATTTGAATTTGTCCAAATCCAAAGACAATTAACTAGTAAATTTATGTTTACTTTAAGGAAAGGGGAATCTATCCACATCCCTGCGCTGTTTAGCATTTTTATCAGTGACTTGGATAAAGACAAAGAGTTAGAGTTAGGAGTCTGATGGATTTGACATTAGACCCCCTTCTTATGAAACTTGCAGATGACCCAAAGGTGAGAAGTATAGCCAATATCCTTATCAAAATATCAGTATGATGTTGCTGCCACTTTTGGTTTCAGGACCTTCATAGTACTGTGGGAAATGATCTGTATTTTCTTGTAGGAATGCTCAAGATCCAAAAACATCAGCTTACTTTTCTCCCAGAGGTCAGATCTCAGCCATTGTTGTATCCTTTATCCAGGCAGATCCCTAATCCATCCCCTCAATGACTCTTAAATCCTTGGAGTGGCACCAGCCACTTGAAAGGATGGGGTTTGGAGGGCAGTTAGGTGGCACAGTGAGTAAAGTACCAGCCCTGGAGTCAGGAGGACCTGAGTTCAAATCTGGCCTTGGAGTCTTGACACACATTAGCTGTGTGACCTTGGGCAAGTCACTTAACCCTAATTGCCTGCCTTCTCCCTCAAAAAAAGGATGGGGTTTGGGGTTGTCAAATATAGCCTTTTCATTTTGCTTTTCTGCCTGGTACTTTCACTGGGTTTTCATATTGCCAGAATCAGGATCTTAGCATAGGAATTCAACTCATACCTAAACAGGAATACCCAACATAACATCCTCACAAGAGCCAATTATTCTTCCCCTACCCATCTCAAAGCTTATTTTCCTTCTTCAATCTCTTATTAGAGGTAATATCGTCCACTACATCCTAAGCCCCAGGGCTGGATTTTCAATCTTGCCATTTGAAATTATTTATACAGGTCAAACTCAGACCCCAAAGAGGACACAAGTGCCCCTCATGCCTTTCATCAGAGGGCTTCCCTGAGAGCAGTCTCATTGGTATTCTGGTCAGACAGGAAACCTCTTTTTCAAAGCAGAGGTGGAGGGAAATACAGTTCCAAGTGCTATAAATAGTGTGTTTTATAAAAACGTATGAAAATAGTTGAGAAATGGAAAAAGGGTAGGGGGTGGGAGGTTTCCATGGTAACTCAACTGTCGCTCTTTCTCCAGAGAGAGAGGTAGAGGAAGTAACATAGTAAATAAGACAAGAAAAGGGAATATAGGAAGCTGAAATGACATGTAATCACAAGTCTGATGTGACAGCTCAGCAAAGAAACCAGTTTCAGATCAAATGTTCAATTTGGAAGGTGTGAGGCTGGCCTTTGGGAAGGAGCTCCCTTTTTCCAGGTGGTAATTAGATAGGCAGGGAAAATTAACTGCCTTCTGTCAGCCACGTTTTCCGTCCCCAATGATAAGAGAGTATGAACACATGAAAGGTGCTATCCTCCAACTAGATCTCAAGACCCAAGTACTATGTTCTTCCAAGCATTTTATGGAAAACATCTCCTTGTTCTTTTGGTAGCCACAACTGATTAGTCACCCAAGCCACAAAATTGTTGGACAGCACTTGAAATGGAGTAAAAGCAGGCTTAAGAGAAAAATTCCAATCAGGTATCACCTCAGGGATTCCTCGCTCAGAAGGCAATGGGGGACAGTGATAAAGAACACTGAACTTGGAGTTAGGGTACCTGGATTTGAATTTCATCTTTGTAACTTAGTACTTACTAACATTGGGTGAATCACTAAGCCTTTCTTTTCTCTTATGTAAGATGAGAGGATTGCATTATACAGCCCTTAGGGTCACTTCTAGATCTAAATTTATGATCACATGATTGTCTATGCATTTCAGTTGGATTCTAAGATTTCGGATTTCCTTGCTCAGCATTATCAGGGTTAATCTAAAGATGACTCTGTATATGTAGGTGTGGGTGTATATTGTTGTTCACCCTTCATTCTGGAAGAGGACCAATGACATCAAGAGAATGACTTGTGTGTGAACTGGATTTAAGTGAGGCAGAGCTGTGCAAAGTCAGTATATACGTATGAACATACATGTGTGTATCATGTGTTCATGTATGCCTTCTTTTTTACATTTTAAAATTAATGTAAACTGAGAGACAATTATCTGAGCATATCAATTTATTAGTTGGGCTAGTGGTAGCCAATAAATTGGGTCAATGGCCTCTTAATGGCCAAAGACACAGAGATAGGGTAATTCAGACATAATATAGTTTTGGAGAGTACAGAGTTGGCTAGGTGGGGAAGGCAATATGATTGGTTACAGAGTAGCCAGCATTGTGGGGGTTGGGACAACATGACTGGTTATTTTAAAGAAAGTGGGTTAACACACAAATGGGGCTAGTGACCACCCCTCTTTGATAATTAAGGAATGTTCATTGTTTTATAGGCTCTATCAGCATTTTGCAGGCCCTGTTAGCAGAGCTCAGTTAGCAGACTCTCTGGTGCATAGAAGAATTTGTTAGGGAGATAAGAATTCTACAAGGGCAGGCAAAGATGATCAATATGTCTTTTGGGGATGATAACAAGTTAACTCATAACTTCAAGCTAAGTCAGAGAAAAAACTTAGTCAAGGACAGAGACTGGACAACTATATAAAATGGGGCAGTAATTCAGAATAGGGTCAATTACAGAATAGAATCAATTATTAAATGATACAGAATAATTACAATTTCTCAATCCCCCTCCTCCCTTGATCAATGGAAGACCTGTGTCCCATGGATCACTTTTCTATAAGCTAATTCTACAAGATTTTTAACATCATTATTACCAGTAGGGCACACTGACATAAACTTTTACAATGCAAGTTCAGAATGGGCTTTAACAAAGCAACTAATGCAAAGTCTAAAAAGAATAATGATACAGAGGGAAACAAGGGCCCATTCATCAAGGGTGGGTAACAGGCTGTTTCCCTGCAGTTAAGAAGATAGATTCCATC
Organism: Trichosurus vulpecula; assembly: GCF_011100635.1. Lineage (NCBI taxonomy): Eukaryota > Metazoa > Chordata > Mammalia > Diprotodontia > Phalangeridae > Trichosurus > Trichosurus vulpecula. The sequence goes on from NC_050579.1 coordinate 59,496,308, forward strand.
AGGGTGACCCCATCTGGAATGGGTTGTTGTAGCTCTGCTATAATTTGTTAGGTAGGCCTGTCATAATTTCCCCTGACAATTCAATATAAGAACAACATGATTGATTAGTCATAGCACAAGGCATAGTAAAAATATCTAAAACCATGGACTAATTTTAGCGGGGAGATTTACATGTCAACAAGATAACTAAGAAAAATCAGCAAACACAGATACTGTAAACAACAACAACAAAAAAACCAAAATAATACAGTAATGATCATCAGCATCAGCTAACATCAAGTATCCTTGTATCCTAGTAACCCATTGTAACAAAAATGCTACTCGCCACTACTGTGACTACGTAAGGCTAATAACACCAGCACACTGGAGGGCTGCTAGCAAAAGTTCTTTGATCTGCTTTTCTAAGGAAAGCAACTTTAAGGGGTTAACAATCTTACTTTAATTAAACATACATATATCATTCACTTCGTTCAGGGGAAAAAGTCAGTACCCTGAACTTCAGAGAAAACACAAACAGAAATTACAAGCAGAAATTATTTAAACAGAGCAAAATAACCCAAATCACCAGACAGGCTTCTAGCTGTCTGTCCAAGACATTACATACATAGTTACCAGAGAGAGTGTTATGTAGAAAATAACAGTGAGACGAGACCTGGGTTCAAGGTAAATTTAGGTATGGATTTTATTGGCCAAGCGCGCAACTACCTGGAGTACATACCCAAAGTACACTCAAATCAGGCAGTCCTGAACTGAGGGACTTACAGGCTTATAAAGGCAAAAACCACAATTACACAATTAGGGACGGTTGCTAGCAGAAGCAATGACTTACAGAAGCAAAGATCAGCCATCGGTTGATTTCATCAGCTCAGAGCTAATTTGGGAATATGGCGAGATTCAGGGGTGTGACTATCCTGTGACACAGGGTGGTCAGCTTCCTAGAATGGGTGGCCCTCTTAGGTCATGATCACTTTCCTATAACTGGGTGGAGGGTACAGGGTGGAATTTCCCAGAAAGTAACCCCTACTTGATCAGCTATGGTCTGAGTGGAGAGACCTAGCTTGGTCAGCAGAATAGCTGCACCATAACCCAGGGCGTGGGGCTATTTGGTAACCGGGGGCTTTCTCCTTAAAATAAATTTATACCCTACCCATAAAGTTATGCCCTACCCTGCAATTGATCCTTGCACATAATGCCAATGTAGAGAGAACATACAGAATGCTGAATCAGGAGAAAGGGGGGGTCAGGGGACTAGCCTTGGGCAATCTACCCAGACTAAGACTTAAGCGTGTTTCAAGCCATTTCAGGGTGTAGGGCAAGGACAGAGACAAAAATATAAAGGGGATTAATGGTGGACTCAAAGGGAATTAATGGTGGGCTTCATTTGGGTGTAACAGGAGAAGTACCAACATCTGGGTTTTTCAAAGCCGGGGGGCTCCAACGGCTACCCAGAGTCTCATCTGGTTGAATTACACAACACTGTTCTAGTGAGTAAGCCCCAAGCAAAATGCTAACCTCAGAGTACTGACTCAGAGTAACAGAGTACTAACACTTATTCAGGGTCAGAGGGCGTCACAACCATGCAAATCAAACCCATGTGACCTAGGCCCTCCCCTGAGTTGAGCAGGTCATCAAAGATTCCTGATTCAATCAAAGACTTTTGATTGAAACAAAGGCAAGACTCAAAGGCACTTGATTGCCTTAGTGCTGAGAAGTACTCTAAAACAAAAGACAACAAAAAGTCTCACTTTACTTGCCATTACACCCATTCCCAAAGTTTATTTAATCAGCACATTTCATCTTGGATCCCAAATATCCCATGTAGCCTTCAGGTCCTTGAAAACATCTTCTGGACATTCTGGAATAATTTTCATTCTCAGGACAGCTCTGAAAGGGGTTCTTCTCCAGCAGATTTGTTTCTCTGGTTCCAAGTCACTTGTTGAGATTCTTAGATGTTTCTGCTAAAATATTTTGCAAAATTGATCTCAATACAATTTAATATAGCCTCTTAAATTTTACTTCTCCAATAACTAGTTCATGTGGTGAAAACCAGCTCAAATCTTGTGGTTCTGATCTTCTTAACAATAAAGCCATAAGAAGAACATCAAAATAGGAACCCATAGTACACTTCAGGCAGCAAGGTGGTGCTGTGGATAGAGTGCCGCATCTGGAGTCAAGAAGATTCATCTTTGTGGGTTCAAATCTGGCCCCAGACATTTACTAGCTCTGGGCTAGTCTGAGACCCTGGGCAATTCACTTAACCCTGTTTGCCTTAGTTTCCTCATCTGTAAAATGAGGTGGAGAAGGGAATGGCAAACCACTCTCAGATCTTTGCCAAGAAAACCCCAAATGGGGTCACAAAGAGTCAGTTAGACATGACTGAAATGACTGAACAACAAACAAAAGTACACTTGAAACTTCAGAGAGTTTAAGTTTTTACATACCCCTTTGCTGTTTCTATCTTTATCCAAATCCTTTGCCTGATATAAACACTGCCAACAATAGGCTGAAGGAAGAATCTTAAAAAGAACCTATGGGGAATTGACTTGTAAAATGAGTCCTTCTGGTTAAAGAATTAATATTTACCAAAATAAATGTGTAAACTAAGGTTAAGAATGCCTTTCGAAAATGGCATTGACTACATTATCATTCAACTTCTTAAAACCAAAATTCATTTATTTCATTATTAGCTCAGACTAAAATTCCACAAAAGGAAAGACTTCAATTTTACTACTTATAACCATAACGTGAGGTAAGTTGGGAAATTATATTAATATATTTAATGTAATCAACTAATCTTGTTGATTTCTCAAAATTTTCCAGTAAAATTTTTTCCACTCCAGCCAATTCCCCCTTAGAAGGATCAAAAGCTGTAAAGGATCTAATCCTGTGATGAACACATACATAACAACATTCTTTGTAAGTAGATGACTTCTTCACCTAAGTTCAATGGCTACATTGAACTTACTTAAAAGATTCTAACTGTAACAAAAGACCTGGGATGGGGTGTGCAAATGTACTAAGTAATTAATTCCAAATTGTATCCAGAGAACAGTGTATATCAATTGAGTTGCACTTCAGGAAATGTTCTACACACAGGTGTTAATCCCAAATTAAATAATAATCCAAAGTAAAATTAGATTTCCCTTTGAGGTAACACAAGATAGTACATAAGTGAACTCTCCTCTAACATAAGTGATCACACTGAAATTCTTTTCCTTAAAACAAAACAGAAGATGTTGCTGCTTTTAATCTTGCTAATTAATAGATTTATATCTTGGTCCCACAAACTCCTGCATTATGGTGTAATTATTATTTCATTCAGGCATTTCAAAGACCTTATCTTGTACATGAACTATTAACAGGCAGATGACAAGCCCAAGTACTCATCTACTTAGTTGTCTAGGATATGGAAATAACTACAATTTTGGATGGAAAATAGTAAGATCTTATATACTTGCATCCTATAGCAGTGCAGAAGTGCTGGAGTATTGCAACAACCAGATTCATTTCATTTTTTAAAATATAGCTTAACCTGTCCTAGTTAAAGAGATTTTCTATGAAAGGAAGAAGAAGGGACATGATTATAACAGCATCAGTACTGGTCATCCAGGCCTAAGCCTAAGGGCACAGAATGACTCAACACATGTACATAGGATAAAACATCCTTAGTTTTGTTTGATTTCAGGTAAGAGTCATTTGGCAGCCAATAGTATGACAGCCAAACTCAGAATTAGCAAGTTGAGAAAATTACTTGAATAGGAAACTGAGTCAAGAGGGTCTTCACTTAGTCTTCCCAAAGTCACCTCCCTTCCCCATACTCCAGGGACAGATATTCACCAATAGCAGTTCACAGATGTCATTTCCATTAAGCTGCTGGCATTTTTCTTGAAGTGTTGAAACATTGATTCCACAGCACAAACATACCTGAAAATTAAACTCAAAAAGAAAATTTACAGTCCTGAAAGGTTTTGCCTTAGACAGCAAATCATCATTAATCATAGCTTAGGACTGAATACAGTTATTTTTACTCTCGTATTGTTGCAATAGGTCAGTTAGCAATAATAGCTTATCAGGACACATGCACGTACGCGCGCACCCACACACACACACGGATTTCATCCTTTCTCAAATTTAAACTTATCCTAATGTAAAAAGCAATCATTAGAAATCAATAAAATAATTACATTCTGTAATTTTTTAGATAGTGAATATGATCATTCACACACACACACAATCCCTTAGAAAACACTGGCAATAATCTCCAAACTAACAGATATCCATCTTTTAGATACTGTATATTAACCCCTTAAGCAAAATTAAATCTATAACTTCAACATATGCTTTTCCAAGTATAACTTCATAATTTTCATAATCACAAATCATCGTATAAAGTACTTCTATACTATAAACAAACTTTTAAATTCTCCCCCCTCTGTCAAGGAGTGTTTGTAATGGAGGAGGAGAATCCTATTTTCTAAGTAAACTAATTCATGAATTCTTCCATGTGACTGATAAGATTTTATGACACTGCTTATGGTCCTAAGAAACCTGGCAAGTTTGCAAATAAGGAGATTCTGATAAAGTCTTCCTCTGTGTACCTTTTCCACAAAGTAAGTCATTATTATTCTTCCCTTTTAAACTATAACCAATTAAATGCTTTATAAGTTTTAACATTATGACAATAGCATCTAATAATTTAATTGATTATTTCTCAGAATCTGAATCAAAAGGAATTAAGTTCTCCAATGACACAGTCTTTATTGTTTCTTAAACAATAGGTTCTCAGAATTTACAACAGAAGAAAATTTAAAAACACAGTAATAACATTCAAAATATCTTGAATTGGACATGAAATAAGACTTATTACTAGTCAAATGACATTAATTTAGTCAAATGCATTTCCAAATTATCTTACATAGAAAATAATTCACTCTGTCATAAGTAGCTTTTAAATTCACAATCCTCATGGTTTGCAAAGACATTAGTACAAAGCACATTTCATTAAAGCCCAATCAGCAAAAAGGTAACACATACATGGGCCAAACCTGGGGGGAGTGGTGGGGTAGACATTACTACAAATCCCTTTAGAATGAGAAACAGAGGTGACAGGAAGTGATAAGTTCTGACTAATTATCCTAATAGGAAGATATATCTCACTGTAAATAAAATCATGTAAGACAAATGAATCTCACATTAAAATCACTAGTAAATACATATAAGGCTCTACCAGTTGAAATTCACAACTGTTTTTGTTAGGTCAGCTCAAAATATTCTAGGCTAAATATGATAAGACGTAATATTCTAGGTAGAGAGCTGGTAAGATCTTAGGACTCTGCATTTCACCCATCAGGAAATCTTAAAGAGATCTTTGCCATGTCCAATTTACATTAAAAATTATCATTATCTATTTCATTTTTAAATAAACAGTTTTCAAACATTGTTACATCATTCTTTTAACAACTGAATTTTTAACCCAAGAGAATCCAGCTTAGAATTTACTTTTCTGAAAATATTTCTAATATAATAAGTTATCAAATTTATTTTAGGCACTACTTTTATTCACATTACACACTAGTAAACTGAGGTAAAACAACTTGTTTTAAGATCACACAGCTAATAAATTTCCTGAGACCAGAATGTAACTCAGGTTTCCCTGGTCCACGCATTTTTCCCAACATTTCATCTTAATGCCAAATAGTAGAGTAAATTCTGACTTATCATAATTGTCCTAATAGGAGAACACATTCTGCCTAAAACAGGACCAGAATAAAGTCAATCACACCTGGATCCATTTCTATAAAAGGTATTATACAGAAAGGGCAACTATGTGGCATAGTAGATCGCCAGGTCTGGGGTCAGGAGGACTTGAGTTCGAATCTGGCTTCAGACACTCACTAGCTGTGTGATCCTGGGCAACACTTAACCCTGCTTGCCTCAGTTTCTTCATCTGTAAAATGAGCTGGCTAAGGAAATAGCAAACCACTCCAGTATTCTTCCCAAGAAAACCCCAAATGGAGTCACAGAGGGTAGGACATGACTGAACAACACTACCAGCTAATCTACTGCCAAAGATGTAAAAGTGGCTGTCTTGTATTAAGTTCTAATCTACCACAATTATCCTAAACACATTTAGACCACATACTGATTTACTTTCAGGACAGATTTTGACCAAATCAAATCTGGATTTTAAAAACACAAATGGTAACATTTAAAATCTCAAAAATTTCTGAAAGCACTTCAAAAAGGAGAGCCATTATGATCAATAAACTCATTTTCAAAGACATGTGGTGGCACTCCCAGGTCCCAATAACCTTTTCTCTATTTCCTTTCAAATCACCTAAAGAGCCACATTAATTTCTTTTGTGTCCATGATATAGTCCCCACTCTCTTTTCCTTGTCCCTGGGGCTTTTGAGGTCTGGTAACAAGAACTGCAAAATGCTGATGGGTTCCATAAAACAATTAACATTCCTTAATCATCAAAAAGGAGTGGTCACTAGCAGCATGTGTGTGCATGTGTGAACCCAATTTCCTTAAAATAACCAATCATGTTCCCACCCCTTCAATGTTGTCTTCCCTCTAAACAGTCATATTTTATCCCCCACCTAACTAACTCTGTATTCTCCAAACCTATATTAAGGCTGGTAAACCCTACTTTGGGGTCTTTGGTCATTGAAAGATGCCATTGACCCAATCTATTGGTAACTGATAGCTTAAATTGGTCAAGCTCAGATCATTGTCTCTTACGTTAATTTCCAAGTATAACAATGTATTACATGTGTGTATTTACATTTATTGGTTTGTGTATATATACACCCATACATGCACATATATACATGTATACAAATTTAGAAATGTATAGACATAGACTGTTGTTCAGTCATGCCCAGTTCTTTGTGATTCCATTATAGGGTTTTCTTGGCAAAGATACTAGTTTGTCATTCCCTTCTCCAGTGGATTAAGGTAAACCAAGGTTAAATGATTTGCCCAGGATCACACAGCTAGTAAGTATCTAAGGCTGGATTTGAATTTGGGTCTTCCTGACTCCAAGCCCAGTGCTCTGTCCACTGAACCACCCAAGTGCCTTGAAACAGAAGGGGGAAAGAGAAAGTAGAATAGATTCACCATTATCCTTATGACTTCTTTATCTTTGTTGTTAAGGTATTTCAGTTGTGTCTGACTTTTCTTGGCAAAAATACTAAAGTGGTTTGCCATCTCCTTCTCCAGTTCATTTTACAGATGAAGAAACTGAGGCAAATAGGGTTAAGTGACTTGACTAAGACCACATAGCTAGTAACTGTCTCAGGCTGGATTTGAACTCAGGTCTTCCTGACTCTTGGCCTGGCACCACCCAGAAACATATGGAGATTAGAACATGTTAGTTCTGGAGCTACCCAGACATTTTAATTGGTTCCTAGAGTACTGGGCTAAAAATTTGTTTCGCTGTGTTGTTTTGTGCATTCTGCTGCTTTAGAATTTTTTTAGAGTCATTTTTACAGGTATTTATAGGGGTTTGGGGGAGAGCTCAAGCAAGTCCCTGCTCTTACTGTGCTATCTTGGCTCCACCCCCTGGCTCCTAGAGTATTAGGGGATGGGGGGGGTGCTTTACTGAACTACGAGTCCACAAAATATCTCCAAAGTAAATTAGATTCTATCCCTTCTTTTGCAGGAAGCTCTGGGAGTTCTCCATTCTCCTAGAACTCTGGGAGCTCTCCTCCTCAAGATAAGCTTACTCCTATTTTTAAACCTGCTCCTGGAACCAAAAGCAAAGTTATTCTGATTGTGTGGAAGAATTTCCAATCTCTGCTGCAGGCTTGGAATTAGTGATAACAAGTGTTTACATCTTTTTTCATTTCTGGCATAATTTTATCTGCTGTGTTCAGCGATACGTGATTCCTGTTATCACACAACACTTTGGTTATTTGTTTCTCTGTATCTGCTTACACAAATGAAGATGAATGAACTGCATCCACGTATATCAATTAACAGGACATTATTAAGCACCTACTACATACCAGGCACTGTACTTCATGGACAGCTCTATGTTGCTGTGGTCCATGACTTCTGACCCCAGGCCTGACTGACAGAAGGCAACACTGAATTGCGTGTAACTAACTTGTTGTTACCAAGGATATGGCCATGGCTGACTTTGTGACAGTCATAAAGTGGTAAGGTAGAAAGAGACACTGGTTTTGGAATCAGAAATTCTGGGTTCAAATCCAGACTAATTCCTAAATAGTGGCCTTGAGTAAATGATTTAACTTTTCTCTGGGCCTTGGTTTCCTCATGTGTAAAATGAAGGGGTTATACTAGATGGCCTCTCAGGTGCCTCCCAACTCTAAATCTAAGAGCCCATGATGACAGACTAAAATGATTCAGAAAAAATGCTATCTGCCTCCAGAGAAAGAATTGATTAATTCTGAGTGCAGAATGAAGCATAGTTTTTTCATTTTCTTTCTTTTTCTTTCTTTTATTTTGCAACATGGTTAATGTGGAAATGTTTTGCATGACTTCATATATATGATGGGTATCATGTTACTTGCCTTCTCAATGGGTGGGGGAGGTGACTAGAGGGAAAGAATTTGGAGCTAAAAATAAAAATAAAAAATTTTAAAGAAAAATAATCACATACAATGGCTGCATTTTACTGAATGTTTACTGCAAAGTTTTTTTAATTTATACCTCTCATTAAAATTAAAATGTTTTATTAAACAATCTTGCCTCATATACTACCTGCGTAACACTGGGGCAAGTCACTTAACCTCCCTTAGACTCAGTTTCCTTGCCTGTAAAATGGAGACATTAATAACACCCACCTCCCAGGATCATTGCAAGGATCAAATGAAACATTGTGTGAAAAATTCTTTGTAAACCTTGAAGCGCCATATCAATGTTTGCTAATGCATGATGATGATGATTGATTGGGGATACCAAAGGGCCATCCCTCACCTCTGAGACTGGCATGGGGAGATGGGTCCTATCCTCCCATGAAACACCTGCTGAAGCCACTGAAAGAGGAAGAATTCTGAACCGTTCAGACCAAGAGTTCATCCGTTACCTTCCCAAAAACTATGGAAGGAGAAAAGCTCTAAGTTATGAATCAAATAACCAGGTGGTAACCAGAGAAATTAGTAGCAATGAATGATGTTTCTTTAGCATTGTATGCATGGCACATTAGCAATGGGGGCTAGTAGGGAGCACACAGATATTCAAAGTTACCAATTATGAAACTGCCCATCAGGGAACTTCCCATTACTGGGTCAACTGTGTATATGTTCTGGAGATTAAACTCCTATGGTCACAGCCTTTGGTGGGGAGGGGATTATTCTTATCAATATTCACAGGCACACTTCTCTCTCTTCTTCCTCTCCTCTTGCTTTTTCTTTTCTTTCGCACTTGGTCTCAGGCACATACGTATACAGTGGTTCTCTCCTTCTCTCTCTCCTGCACAGACTGCATCCAAGCTAAGAAAATATTTGCAAATCTCCTGCCCAGCTGGGCCCCAGGGACCCCAGATGGCTCTATCCAACCTTGGATTTCTAAAGATGCAAAAAGGAGGCTTATGACTTCTACTCCATCTCCTATCCTCCAGTCAGCCAGCATTTTTTAATATATTTGATGATTCTCAGTTTTGTATTGGATTTTTTTCTTTTTCTTAGGAATTTTTAACTGTGATAAATAATTGAAATGGCATAGTAGTCTTATTTCACAAGAAGACAATTTTATTTTGTGGTCAATTTGGACTTTATTTTACTCTTTCCAGTTTTTTCCCCCCGTGGGCAGTTTAAATGTATATTTTTAAGTCCTTATAATCTCCTTTTTAATTGTCCCCAGTCCTGCAAATCTAACTGCATTCTCTTCTAGCCCACAAAGGCTGCTTTGTCTAGTGCCTACTTTCCTTTGCCCTCATACCACTGCTCTCACTGAAGGCAGGAAGGGATGATTGAGAGAACACAGAGACTTGCTTTGAGGAGCTAAAGAGTCAGGCAGTTAGGCCAGTAGCTGGAGGAAACAGTCAGTTCCAAGTTCTAAGGGCTGACTCCCTTCCTGAAGTTAGTCATCTCTCTTCTTCCCCATTCCACCTTCCCACATACAGAATGAGCTTCTAATCCTCCCCAGAGATCTGAGAAGATGAATTGCTATAGGTGAATTCCACTGTTCATCAATCCCTGAACATGAGGAGAATGCTAAATCTTAGAAAACGCAGATGGAGGAGAAGAAACTCTTTATTGGATAGATTCTACCCACTCAAGACTTGGGCTATCTGTCTCATGTCTGCATATCCTTCAAACCTGCAGACATGAGCAACCCAGCATGTGTCTGCAATCAACTGGATTGAGAAAATCCATCTTTGCAAAGAAATGCCATTTGGCTGTTTTTTCTTCATATCTGTTCCCTCCGTAATGGGCCTGCGAACTGTATAAAGGCAGGGACTGTGTTTTATAATTATCTTGTTTGATCCCACACGATCCTGGGCACATTAAAGACACTTGAAATATCTGTCACAATCAAGTTAAATTGAATCTTTGTGTAAAACAGCCACCACCCTCAAACATCTATGTTTTCTTTAAACTTTGTTTAAAACCAGCACTGATCCCAGCGCATCCCTTCCAACACACACCTACTCTCATGGTTCAGATGCAAGTCACTAGAATGAAAGCATAACTGCCCTGCTATAAAGGTAGGGTTTTGGTCCACTATTAATTTGGGAGAACTTGGAAAACAGCAAATGTATGTCCCAACAAGGTCATATTTGAAGTGTCTGAAAGCCTCTGGGGCTTATTAAACTTAGCCCTGCTATCCACAGCTGCAAATGGTCCATCAGCATTTGGAGAGGAATAACAGAAAAGGTCAAGATTTTAAAAGAATCTATACCTTGGCTACAGCAATAAGGTGGAAAGAGGATCAAGGGACCCTCTGAAATTTTCTATTCTATACAGAGAGGAAATCTCTATTCAAACAGTTGATTGGCATGTTGCAAAGAAACCAGAGACCCCCCCACTTCCTCTCCCTGTGCAAGGCTGATGAGGGTATGAGTCAGAACGTTACTGAGTAAAAGCAAGTGTTTTAGAATAGCAGGAAAATAATGAAGACCATGGACCTAGGCTATTTTACTATTTCTCTGCTCGTGTTTTTCAGAGCCAAATTAGATGTGAGAAATATGTGCAATAAACCATCTGGGGCTGAGGTGAAGAGGTAGGAATGGCCCCACCAGCTGGTCCCTAGCTGAATGACATTTAGTTGGCCCTTTCATGCAGCTTTGAAAAAGATGACTAGAGAAGAAGACAGGAGAGAACAGGAGGAGGATTGGCTCAGGAAGACAACAGGCCAGTTCCTAGACCTCCAAAGTTTTCCCTAGCTTACCCACCCTATAAACTCAGTCTTCACTCCCATCCTCTGACCCGACAAAGCTGAGGTTTTGTGGCTACACACACACACACACACACACCTGGTCCTGCTTCTTAGCCTCATCAACGAGCATGGAAACTTCCTTACCACATCCTGCAATATCACTTCCTTTCTGTTGCAACTCAAGGTCTCTTCCCTGATTCACCACACCCATTCTCCAACCTATTTCTATGATTTCTGACTTCACCCCATCTTATTAGTGCAGTGCAATATTGTGTCTATTTATATACAAATTTCTGTGGGATATGTTTATGTCTCATCTCTGATAGAGTGTCTACTTCTCCCAGGCACCTGGGAGAAGATTATACACAGTTCAGTCAGTACTTGGTGACTAAGAGATATTTACTGTGACTTAGTCACTAGACTGAGGGAACTGTGCCCCACCTGAGGAGGCACTGGCATCCCTTGGGCCAGAAACGACTCTGCTTCCAAGCAGTTCCCTTTAAAAGTGTCCATGGGGAACCAGATACTCAAGCCTTGCTGATTGGATAGTACACAGGGAAGATGAGCCTGCCACCTTGGACAGCACCCCCAGCACCTATCTAGACCCCCAGGCTTCTCTTCTTTTACCAGGGCCTGAAAGACGTGTAGAAGCAATCCCAAACCAAACAAGTATTTGATGCCATGGCTGTTGCTTAGATTAGAGAGCTGATATCAGCCACAGGATTTGGTTCTCAACAGTTTTGTGTCTTGGTTCCCTTTGTTAGGGTCTGGCAAAGCCTATGGATCCCTTCTCAGAAAAAAAATATTTTTAAATGCATAAAATAAAACACAAGGATTATAAAGGAAACCAATCAAATTGAAATAGTAAATTTTAGAAAAGCAAATTCACAGAGCTCAGGTTAGGAACCCCTGATCCAGTCTAATTCCCCATTTTATAGAAGAGCAACCTGGGGCCTAGAAGGGGAAAGTGATTTGCCCAATGCAGGTAGTTGGTCTGTAATCTAACAAACCCTAACCATCTCTGAAAAGGAAGTGGTACCTGGCTTCCTCTGTAGGGTGCAGAGCTGGAAACCTGCACCTAGTTCTGAGCTGAGATCACATTGTGTAGCATCCTCACCCACTCTCTTCTATTTTTATCCAGGTGAAATCAAGTTACTAGGACCATCCAAGGTTTCGTAATACACAGCACTATATCTCCCATGTACCTTTGCATTGGTTGTCCATCATGTCTGGGATGCACTAAATCCTCACCTTTTTCTCTTAGAACCCTTAGTTTTCTTTTTTTATTTATCTTTTTATTTTTAAGTTTATTTATTTTTAGTTTTCAACATTTACTTCCATAAGTTTAAAATTTTCTCCCTTCTCTCCCCCATCTCTCCCCAAGACAGTATGCAATGTGATATAGGCTCTACACATACATTCCTATTAAACACATTTTCACATTAGTCATGTTTTATAGAAGAATTATAATGAATGAGAGAAACCATAAGAAAGAAAAACCAAAACAAAACAAAACAAAAACCAAAACAAAACAAAACAAGAAATGGTCATTCAAGTCTTTCCAGGGTTTTCTGAAGTCTGCCTATGCATCATTTCTTAGAGCATAACAGTATTCCATTACATTCATATACCACAACTTGTTCAGCCATTCCCAGTTGATGGGCATCCCCTCAATTTCCAGTTCTTGGCCACCACAAAGAGAGCTGCTATAAATATTTTTGTGCATGTGAGTCTTTTCCCATTTTTATGATCTCTTTGGGATACAGAAGTGGTCATTTTATAGCCCTTTGGGCATAGTTCCAAGTTGTGCTCCAGAATGATTGGATCAGCTCACAGCTCAACCAACAATGAATTAGTGGAAGCCTTAGTTTTCTTCAAGGCTCAAGAACCACCTTCAGGCACAAAACAAAACCCTACTTTGGATTTAATGTGTATATATTGTGTAGTTACATATATATATATATATATATATATATATACACACATACATATGTACAAGGTGCTAGGTGGCATCATAACTTACAGAACACTGGATCTGGAGTCAGGAAGTTCAAATCCAACCTCAGACACTTACTAATTGTGTGACCCTGGTAAATCACTTAATCTCTGTTTGCCACCTGTGAAATGGGGATAAGGACAGCATCCACCTTCCATGATTTTTGTAAGAAAAAATGATATAATATTTGTAGAGCACTTTGCAAGCCTTAAAGCCTTTTTATAAATGCTAGCTATTATTATTACTTACTGTTACACAGCTAAATTGTTTCTCTTTGTGTCCTTATCACCTGGCACAGGGCTCGGTCCATAGTATGTGCTTAATAAATGCTTGTTGATTGATTCATCAGATTCAATTCTTCAAGCACTTACTGATCACTTCCTTATGTGGAAGACATCTCCAGGCAGTGAGAGTATGCAGTTATACATGGCATGGCCTGTGCCCTCAGAGAGCTTATCGTCTAGCAGGGAAATATGACAGGGACTGAAATAAATATGATGTAAGATGGACTGTGCTTAGTGCTGAAAAAGAGGTATATGTAAAGTACTCTGAAACTTCCAAGGGGGAGAGATCACTTCTAGCTTGGGCAATCAAGAAAGGCTTCATTGAAGAGGTGGACCTTGAAGAATGAATAGTTGTTATAAAGTTGGAGATGAAATGAATCGATCAACATGTATTATGTTTGGGGAACAGTAAATGACCCACCTCACATTGGGTTTATGAGGGGAGTGATTAATTATAGGATCATAGTTTGAGAGCTGTAAGGGACTTCAGAGGGCATCTAGTATATCCTCTTCATTTTACAAATGAGGAAACTGAGGCCTGGACAACTTAAGTGACTTGTCCTAGGTCACATAATGAGAAATGGCAGGTCTGGGTTTTGAGATCAGATCCTGCAGTTCTTAGTTCAACACCCTTGTTGTATCTTATTGCCTCTTCAATAAAGGTATGTCTGGAAAGATAGATTGGGACCAGTACCTTTACTGGCTAATTTGCGCCCCCCTCTTCAGGTAAGAATATGAAATTATAGCGCCACCCCCATTCTAAGGATGTGGTGTGTTTAGACTAGTAGATAAATGTTCTATATAATCTTTTTTCTGTGCCACTCAGCTTTGTGTGCCAGAGACAAGTAAGGTGTTATTTGTCATACTCTAGTTGGGACTTAGAGAGGAGGGCCTTGGATATAAGGCTGAAGATGTAGGATTTTATTCTATAGGCAACATTTCTGAGCACGGGGATGGTATGCTCTAAGCCAGCAGCAGAGGTGAAAGATAAGCTAGAAGAGAGGAGAGACAAAAGATGATGCTGTTATAATAGTCCAGGATAGAAGTAATTAGGGCCTAAACTAGGTGGCAGCAGCAGAAAAAGAAAAGGAGGAATGGATGTCAGAGACATTATCAAGGTAGAATTGATAGGACTTATGGATTGTCTACACAGAGCCAAGGAAGAGATGAATCAAAGGTCAGAGGTTAGTTTCAAATTTGGGCAAAAAGGAATTTCTAGAACTTAATTAATCAACAAACAATTATTTATCACTATGTGCCAAGTACTTCAATATCCACTAAGGATAAAGATAAAAGTAAAAAGTTCTTGTTCTCAAGGAGTTTATAGTCTAATGGTGAAATAAACACGTGCATATAAAATGATATACAAAGCAGAGACACAAGGTTGGAATGGGGGAAGCAATACTGCTACATGCCTTGGAACTGCAAGCATGAGGTTTTTCTCTGGTGGTGATTATTATAGATTCCGTCAATCACTACTTTGTTGTCTGCATTCAAAAGTTCTGGAAAGTTTTTCTTACATTATTTCCTGTTTGCATGTCATAAGAATTTTTACATTTGTCATGTTCTTGGAGACGTATGATTCTTAAGTTCTCTTTTCATATCCTGTGTCCAAGGTCAGCTACTTTACTTGTACATTTTTTCCTAAATAATTGCCTTTTGCTTTTCTTCTGCCAAATTTTGTTCTATTTCTCTATTTTTGTATTCAAGATCTTGTTTTCAGAGCGACTGCTACTTTCTAGACTTTCCCATTGGGTATGTCATAAGTTGTGTATGTCTAAATTGCCCAGACTATTATTTATAAGATCACAGATCTAGAGCTGGAAGGGATTATCAGGCCACCTAGTCCAATCCCCTGCCCCATTTTACAGAAGAGGAAACTGAGGCCCAGAGAGGTTAAGTGAGTTTCCCAATTCACACATTTCTCAAGGTAGTAACAGAGAGGTAGAATTTGAACTCAGGTCTTCCTGCCTCCAAGTCACGCACTCTATCCACTGTACAACCTAGCTAAGTCACATGACTGGTGATGGAGGATCAGGAGGTCATCATGTGAGTTAGGAGCAGGGAAAAGAAATGAGAGAAACTGGAAAGTCTCTGAAACCCCACTCAAGTCATGAAAGGCAGAGACCCAAGAATAGCTCTATGAACTTTTGCTAGATGCTGTCGAGGATGGGGAGGGTAGGGAGAGGGGAGCGTCATTGAAATGGGAGAGGAGTGGTCCCATCCCTTCACTTTGATGGTGTTGGAGGCAAGATTGGTGGGCTGGTTGTTCCCCTTAGCTTCGGGTCTCCTTTAGCACCAGCTGTGAGAGCTTCCCCCTCTTCTCCAGTCGAATGCTTCCCTGAGTCACAGGCCAGCTGCTAAGTGCTGCAGCAGAGTGGGGTCTGGATGGAATCACCCTGTTTCATCTTACCCAGGTGGTGGCTCAGAGGGAAAAGGGCTTGGAGGTCCACTTAGCAGCCCTGTCTTTCACATCCCCAACCAGATGACAGTATGCTCTAGGAAAGACACAATCCTAAATTCAGTTGAGTATGCCTGGCACATAGCAGGTGCAATGTAAATGCTTATTCCCTTTCCCATCCACATGGACTCATGAAGTTATGGAGGCAATATTAGGAATACTCCCCCTCCACCATCGTCCAACTGAGAAACCACTCCAGGGCTGGCTGGAAGGAACTTTAGAGATCATCTAGTCTCTTCTAATTATACAGAAGAGAGAAGTGGTGCACAGAGCAATTGGGTGATTTGTCTTGGGTGAAACAGTTAGTGGCAGAACCAGGGCTGGAACACAGGTCTCCTGATTCCCAGGCCAATCACTGTGTGGGAAAGATTTCGCACTAGATAATCTCATTCTCAGTCACACTCCATGTTCCTGCTCCCATCCCCTTTCTTTCGCCCTAATCTGTCTCCCTCGGAAGCCCTGTCATATGTTCCTCTGAAACTGGGGCTGGGGCTGGTGCCAAGCATGGCAGTTGGTTTTCTCCTCTGGAGTGACTCACCAGAGGTGCTTTCCCATGCCTAGAATGAATGCTCACCCTCCTCACTCCCGTTTCTTCTAATACCTGGTGCAACGACAACAACAGCAACTTTTATCTTAATACCCTCACAATAAGCCTGGGAGGTAGGTGCTTTTATGATCCCCACTTTACAGTTGAGGAAACTGAGGCAAACAGAAGTTAAATGACTTGCCCAAGGTCACTCAGCTAGTAAATATCTGAGTCTGGATTTGCACTCAGGAATTTCTGACTCCAGGCCCAGGGTCTGCCCATTGTGTCCCGGAGCTGTCTCTTAGAATCTACTCAAGCGCCACCTTCTTTAGGAACCTTTTCTGTGTCCCCTCGCCATTCCCCTACCACACCACCTCCTGGTGCTTAATCATCCAGTTACCTGGAATCTGTATGTATCTTGTTAATATCTACATATGTTAATGTCTCTCCCATTAGAATGCAAACTCTCTGAAAGCAGGGACTGTTTCTTTTGGTTTTGAATTTCTAGTATTTGGGACATTAATGAATGTAGGCACTTAATGAATGCTGATTTATTGATTGGTTGTGGGGACAGACAGCATAGAAGCAAGTAACCTTGAGTGTTGGAACTAAAGGGAGAGAGCTGAGAGGTTTTTTTTTCCCTTGGCAGAGGCAGTAAACCCTGGTGACTTCGCTCCAGAGTTAGTCAGTCAATTGAATTGCCAAGTAACTGAATCGCTTACTTTCTTTAAGCCTCAGTTTTTCTTTTCTGTGAAATGGGTAGAATGGTACTGGGCAAAAAGAAAATTCTCCCAGATGTGTTGGAAAGTGAGAAAACCAAAATAAAGTACCTTCCACTCTCAGTCGTTCTCTGATACCTTGTAACATGTTCCTCTGAAACTGGGGCTGGGGCTGAACACAGCAGCTGGTTTTCTTCAGAAGAATGACTCACCAGAGGTAGTTTTTCTGAAAATGACTGTCAAAAAAGTCCCAGCTGGGAAAAATTTTCAACTGGGGCTGAGCGATCCCTCCCAGATGCTCCTTTTCTACCTATGGTGAAAGGACCATGCCCTGGCTCAGCCTGACTGCTCCCAGAACACAAAGATCCATTAGACAACCTCCTTCCACCCGCTCCTTCGGTAAGGCTAATTCCATCAGATCGGTTTTCTACTTGGAATTATCACCAATTGGGACCATTGCCCAAAGTTGCTGTGCTGAGCCTTGTATAGTGAGACATCCTAGATTAGTTTCTGCTGCCCTCTACATGCTTGTTTTCTAAAACTGTCCTTGACCTAGGCATACAGGCAAGGCACATCAAGGCAGCAGATTAGTAAGGACCATTGAACCAAGATGGGAATGCATGGAGAACTCTAGATAGTGGGGAGTAGGGTAGGGTGAGCAGGGGTAGGGTAGAGTGTACTTTACTTAGTATACTCTATTGGTTCCCTATTGTCTCTAGGATCAAATACAAGATTTCCCAAAAGTCTTTGGGCAGCTTTTACTGACTTTTGGGATACCTTGTATAAACTCTTGTTCACTTTTATAGCCTGCAACAACCTGGGCACAGCCTATGTAATGATAGTGAGATAGAGATGGATGAATTGATGGGAAGAAAGAGAAAGGAAAGAAGTAAGTAAGGAAGGAAGGAGCATTGGTAACTAAGGTGGGGCTCCAGGTGGGGCCAATGAAGGGAGATCTGATTATATCTTCTCCCAAGTAGGCCCCAAACCCCTAGCTACTAGGCGCTAAGCCGATGTGGGTATGAAGCCCCCAGGGTCCTAAGAGGAGTTGCTAAGACCAGAGCCAATAGCAAGAGCTTAAGTTCTGGTCACTCAGACGATGTTTGATGACAGCTAAAGAGTGATAAAAAGAAAGAACAGAGCTATTTGCTTAGGGCTCTCACTCTTGGTGGTGTGCTGATATGGAGACTCTGGGCAGCCATAGTTAAGAGCCCTCCAGTTTGTAAACCAGGATGTTCAGACTTTGTTAAACTCTGTTAACTATGAATTGAGATTTGAATCAGACAAGGTCTGTCTGTTGATGTTTGTGATTTGTTTGTATTTGCTCTGAAGTTCAGGGTGCTGGCTTTTTCCTCTGAACTAAATGAATGATATTTGTATGTTGGATTAAAGTAAGATTGTTAACCCCTTAACATTGCTTTCCTTAGTAAAGCAGATCAAAAGAACATTGTTGGCAGCCTTCTGTGTCCTGGTTGTTGTTGGTTTTACACAGCCACAGTAGCTGCTAGCAAGATTGTTGCAACAGAGGGCATGCAGGAAGGAAGGGAGGGAGGGAGGAAGACCCCTTCTAACTTTTGTCCTGTATTTCTTCTTTCCTTTGTGGCTAAACTTCCTGAGAAGGAATGTGCAATAGGAGCCTCCATTTTATCTCCTGTCACTCTCTTCTTAACCCCTTACAATGTGGCTTCTGACTTCATTATTCCACCTAAATTGCTCTCTCCAGAGTTACCAGTGATTTCTTAATTGCCAAATCCAATGACCCTTTCTCAATTCTCAATCTCCTTGACCGCTCTGAAGCCTTTGACTGTTAATTACCCTTTTCTCCTTGACATTTTTTTTCTCCCTAGGCTCTTTCCTACTTCTCCTCCTACCTATTGGACCACTCTTTAATCTCCTTTGCCAGATCCTCATTCTGGTCATGCTCTCTAACTGTAGGTGTCTCCAAGGATTCTGTCCAGGGCGCTTTTCTCTTCTCCCCCTATACTACTTAACTTGATTGATCTCATGCTCCCATGGATTTAATTACTATCTCTATGCTGATGATTCTCAGATATACCTATCTTGCCCTAATCTTTCTGCTGACCTCCAATCTTGCCAATCAACTGCCTTTCAGACATCTTTAACTAGATGTCTAATAGACATGCTAAACTCAATGTGTCCCAAACAGAACTCATTATCTTTCATCCTATTTTCCTCTTACTGTAGAAGGCAACACCATCCTCCCAGTCCCTCAGGCTGGCAACCTAGGTGTCATCCTTGACCCCTCACTATCACTCACCCTCCATTATCCAATCTGTTGCCAAGACCCATAGATTTGACTTTTGCAACATCTCTTGAATATGTTCCTTTCTCACCTCTGATACTGTCACCACTCTGGTGCAGGCCCACATTACCTCACACCTGGACTATGCACTGCTGGCTGGTCTCCTTGCCTCAACCCATCCTCCAATCAGCTACCACAGCAATTTTCTTAAAGTGTGGATCTAACCATGTGACCCCCATTTCAATAAATTTCAGCGGCTCCCTATCACCCCCAAGATCAAATATAAAACCCTTTGCTTGGTGTTTAAAGCCCTTTATAACCTAGTCCCCTCCTACCTTTCCAGTCTTATTTATGCCTTACTCCCTGACATGTATTTTTCAAACCAGTGACACTGGCCTTCTGGCTGTTCCATGAACAAGACACTCCAGACCTTATTCTGAGGACCCTTCTCTCCTAACCTTCATATCAATAACTCCTTTCTTCTACTCCCCCCAATCCTCTTTTCCCCTCTCCTATAGGAGGAAGCCAAGAATCCCAATGTTACTCGGGCAATTTCCTAATTTCTGAGTGGTGGTGGTCCAGGCCTCTCCAGCTTTCCCATCCTACAGAGTGGACATGGATGTTCGCACCAGTTAGTCCTTCTAGCAAGATGGAAGACTACTGAACCTTCCCAGCTTCCCAACTTCTATGTCCTAAGGTCCTCCAAGCCTTACTATCCAGAGAATGTTACAGCATCCTCTAAACCTCTGGGTAGTGCCATTTAACCTTCACTCTAAGGACCCTCAAGTCTTGTCATTCACCTGGGTCTTTCCACCTACCCTGAAACTAAACTCTCCTTTCTATATTGTCTCCTTGACTTAGAGTGAGAGCTCACTGAGAGCAGAACTGTCTTGCTTTTTCTATTTGTCACCCCAGTGCTTAGCACAGTACTTCGTACTTAATAAGCATTTAATACTTTTTTTCACTCATTCATCTGAATGGCTGCCATGTGGAAGAGAGATTAGATTAGCTTCACTTGTCCTCAAAGGGCAAAACCAGGAGTGATGGGTAGAAAACAGACAGACATAGGCTTGATTTAAGGAAAAACTTCCTATCAATTCAAGCTATCAAATAGTGGACTGGGCTTCCTGGGGAAGTAGTGGGGAGACTTCTCATAAGAGGTCTTCAAGAAAAGGATTAATGACTTTTTGTTAGGGGCATGTTTTGGGGGCTTCCTTTTCAGGCCTAATCAAAGTAGATGGCTTCATTTGGCTCATAAGATTTAAAGCTGAATGGGACGTTGGAGATCATCTAGTCTTACTCCCATAGCATTTTGTAGGTTATGGCCTTCGCAGAAAGGGAAATGCCTTCCCCAGAGCTCATGGAGTGTGATAACCTTGGAGATCATCTGGTTCAATCTCATTTTACAAATGAGGAAGCAACAGTCCAGAGAGGCTAAGTGGCTTTCTGCATGTCAAAGGCTAGCGAGTGGCAGCACTAGAACTAGATCCCAGGGCCTCTTACCACTCATTCAGTCTAGTTCTCTTTCCACTACAAAAATTAAATTGAGCCGAATTATATAAATGAAGTGAAGAAGGTGAGTGGGGAGGAGGGTTTTCTCAGCTAAGGAGAGAAAGCAGTGGATTTCCTAAAAAGATAAAGCTCTCATTTCTTCAGTACTGCCTACTTTTCCTGCTTAGTAATTTCCAGATTCTGGGAATGTGTCCCATTTCCTGGAGCCATACTTACCTTGTTATTGATCTGTCAGTTGTGTCTGACGTCATGACCCCATTTAGGGTTTTCAAGGCAAAGATCCTGGAATGGTTTGCCATCTTTTTCTCCAGCTCATTTTACAAATGAGGAAATGGGAGCAAACAGAGTTAACTGACTTGCCTAGGATCACAGAGCTGGGATTTGAACCCAGCACATAGATCTTGGACTGGCACCTAGGTGGCGCAGTGAATGGAGCACTGGGCCTGGAGCCAGGTAAGTCTAAATCTGGTCTCAGCCTCTTACTAATTGTGTGTCCCTGAGTAAGTCACTTAACCCTGCCTGCCTCAGTTTCCTCATCTGTCAAATGAGATTGAGAAGAAAATGGCAAACCATTCCAGTATCTTTGCTAAGAAAACCCCAAATGGGGTCACAAAGAGTCACTCACGACTGAAATGACTGAACAACAATAACATAGATTTTAGGGGTATAGATTCAGAGTTGGAAGGGTCCTCAGGAATTGTCTAGTTCAAACTCTTCATTTTGTAGATGAGGAAACTGAGGCTCAAGAAAGTTTAATGTCTTGCCCATAGTCTTGCAAAGTATAAGATAGGTGAGATTTGAATACAAGTCCTCTCCATCTAGGGTCAATTGTACCACACTGAGTCTGGTCATCTGAGTCCAAATGCTGTCTGTAATCCAGCCCCTCTAGGCCTTAGCTCCTTCATCTGTGAAATGAGGGAGTGGACTCCATCATCCCAAAGTTCTCTTCCAGCTTGGAGGTCTTCCCAACTCCGAGGCCAGGTGTCTAGCCAGTATACACCAGCTGTTCTTCATTGCATCATTTTTCATCATTCCTTAAGAGTCCTTCCAAACCTGGGGAAGGCCAAGTAGAAGAGAGAAGAGATCCCAGGCAGACTGATACATCTTGTGCTAAAGATACAAAGAGTGTACTGCATTTGATACATTCTTCAGGTCCCTGCCTCCCTCCCTCCCCTGCCCAGTTTACTGAGTCCCATTAGCTTGCATTTTTAAGTATAATTACTAGGGCAGACATGGGAAGGAATAGAGGCAGATTCCAGAGAGGCTTTTGCTTAGCCCCTGAGTGCAGGGAGCTTCTCTGCTCCTTCCTCTGTGTATGTGGCCTTGCCCTATCCGCAGCTTTCAGCAGACATGGGTGCCTTACAGAGAGGGGCGTTGACTCATGCCTGCTCAGTGCTGGCTGCAGCTACTGCAGCTGCTCTCTGCTGCCCTCTGCTGATCAGCTGTGAGACCAGTTTTCTACTGCTCATGGTTTGCAGCCACCAGTCTAGGGTCAGATGATTTCATCTGGATACTGGGCTCAGGCTCAGGCTCCATAGAGAGAGCAGTATGTCCCAGGGACCCTCCTACTTGCGCTCCTCTAGTTTTCTCACTCGATACGTTTTATCCTTTTAGTATCATCACAGAATCTCAGAGTTGAAAAGGACCCAAGTCCCATCCTGATCCAACTTGTACTTGACCAAGAATCCCTGCTATAAACATCACCAAGTCATCATTCATCAGGAGTATCCCATACTTACCAAGTGTCCATTAAGTTCAGGGCCGGCACCCTGTAAAAATAAGATAAAAAATATTCATTATTTCGGTTCTCTTTACTCCAGTCCCCAAAATGACACCCTTCTCTCCTCTATTGTCTGTGCCTCTGGATCAAGGTTCTTAATCTGTGGTCCATGGACTTTCATGAATAGATTTTAGGAGGGCTATGAACTTGAATGAGAAATATTACACCTTTATTTTCATTAACCTTTAACTTAGGACTTCATCTTTGTTGTTGTTGTTTCATGGACCCTCCCTCCAATAGTGTTGGAAGCCTCCGGACCTTCCTAGGAATAATGTTTTTAAATAACTGAAGGAAATACTTAATTTCAGTTGGAGGGCAGTCATTTCGGTCAGAGCAGATATTTTGTACAATGTGAGTCTTTAGGGAAAGGACTTAAAACACGTATGTCTCTTTGCAGGCTCCCCCACTGGCCAGGTGGTGCCTGGAGTCAGGAAGACCGAGTATACCATTTTTCTCATATTCATGAAATTCATAGACTTCCTGACACTGCTCTGGTCCATGGACTCCAGGTTAAGAACCTCTCTGTCATTAAGTCTCATCATTATCTAGTGCCTAGTACTGTAGCTTGCTCATAATAATACTAATGAACCAAATTGAATCATTAGCCATCAAGTATTTATTAAGTATTTACTGTATTCCAGGCATTGTGCTAAGGCCTAGGGACAGAAAAATGTGGTCCTGGACTTGAAGGAACTCACAATCTGATATAGAAACCACAAGTGTATATATATATATATATATATATATATATATATACACACATATATATATACACACACATATGTGTATAGAAATACACACACATATATATGTGTGTGTGTGTATATATATAGACAGAGAGAGAGAGAGGGAGTTTAATGCATCATAAATGCAGTGTAGGCAGCATTGTGCTATACTGAGTGAGTCAGGCAAGAAAACACTGCATATGAGAAAGTAAAGTTTAAGCCAGACACCCTGGCACATCCAGGGAAATAGAAGACATCATAACGACGCTATCGTCTGAGTCATATTCCCAGGTTTCAGAATAGATTTTCCCTAACTTATCCACCAAGCCTCACTTGAGACCCTACTACCCAATAGTTGACCAGAGTCAGGGACACAGGAGTAGCATCTATGTGGCGTATGAAAGGTGATGTGGCATAGTAAGGAGTGTGTTGGCCTTGAAATCAGAAGACCTCAGATGGAACAAATTTCTTTACATCTCAAAACCTCAGTTTGCTCATCTGAACATTGGAAATAATAATGCTTTCACTACCTGCCTTACAGAGCCATGTTGAGGAAGGGTATTTTGAAGACTATAGAATGCTACACAAATGTCGGCTTCCATTCTAACACGTTCTAATAAATGTTTCTAAATAAATATTTATTGGCCAATCATTAAAAAAGAGCACAGGTGGCTGGCAAACATAGTAGGGCTCAAATATTCACTCCAGGTGTGCTGAGTGCCAGGTATTTACCAGCAGGGATCTAACCAGAGGACAAGCCAACATTACAGCCATCCCTGAACAAAGGCATAAATTAAATCATTTATCAACACGAGTGCATTTGCTAGTTAGCCAGTCATGAGGCTTCATGAAATCTGTCTAGAGGTATGGGGTATGTCTTCCCCTCAAACAAGACCTTGACAAAGTCCCTCTTTCTCAAAGCCCTCAGTCATCAAAAAAAAAAGAATCATTCTCTGCCTTATGTTTTTTGTTGGCAATGAAAGTGAGTGTCATCAGATGGAAGTGCTTTGAGATCCCAGGAAGGGGCAGTATAGGGACAAGACATCATTAAGCATCTTGTTCTCCAGGGGCCTAGAGAAATGTAGGGTTAGTCTACTGTATGGCAGATTGGGAAGACTACTTGGATCTATAATGTGATTCTCTAGGGAAAGAACTTTATGAAAAGGCTGCTTCCTTGCAGGCTTTCCCACTAGTTAGGGAGCACAGCAGAACTGCACTGGGCCTGCAATCAGGAAGACTTGAGTTCAAATCCAGCCTCAGTCACTTACGAGCTGTGTGACTCTGGGCAAGTCACTTAACCTCTGCCTCTTTCCTTAACTGTAAAATGGGGATAATAACCCCTCCCTCCTAAGGTTTTTGTGAGGGTCAAATGAGATAATATTTGTAAAGCACTTAGCACAGTACCTGGCACATGGTAGATACTTAAATACTTGTTCCCTCCCATAGGAGAAAATATTCTTCTACCAAGGATTGGTTTTGATTTCGCTAGTGCTTAACTATATACCTGGTACATAGTGTTTACTGTACACTTGCTGATTGGTTAATTGGAGGCATCCAACCCTGTTTCATAACATATTTGAATTTATCTCCAACGTAATGTAACAAAAGATAACATTGGTGGGGGGGGGGGCAGTGAAGGAGGGCCTGTATTACATTTACTAGATGGGTAAGCAGAGTCATGAATCTGGAAAGTTGCCTGGAATGCAGTCCCACCAGACAAAGCCCCAGATTTTTTTTTTTTTTTTTGGGCAGAGGAAGGCATTTTATTATGCTCCCTGAGAGAGCGGGTGTAGTGCTCGCGGGAACACTCACAGTGATACAGCTGCAGGAGCAGGGGTAACCATTCCCTCCACTCCTGCTAGAGTCATGGTTAGTTTACAATCTTTGTTTTTTTACATAGTTTTCCTAGGTTATATAGTTTATATAAATAGGGTAATAAGGATACAGAAGCAAAAGTGAAGTTAATTAGATTTTCCTTGTCTTAGTTTAGGATTAAACTATATTCTTTTACTTCCCCTATTTTCCCTCTTTAACATATGCAAATTACGCAAATCAGTAGGCCTGGATTCTTGACCAAGACCAGACCCTAGATAAGCTTGAACAGGTTCAAGTGGGTTTGGCCTCTCTAATTCCCTAGACTGCCTTCTCAAAAAGCATGCACATGTGTACAAGCCTCTGACCTCTCACCTGACTGACCTTGAGGCCTGGTCTCTGCTAAAGCTGGGGTGGGGGAGGGCAGGGAAGCACACTTTTAGTTCTGTGGAAACAAAACTCCTCCTCCCATTTCTTACAATTTCCCCCTCTTCTTTTATTCAAATTTTTGTTTCCACATTTTTAATATTCCCTTACTCTCTTTCTCATCTGAATTTTTTTCCTTAATCATCACCCCCTTAAATATGAGAAGGATTGATCGACGCATTGAAAAATCAAAGGGGGCAGTCCCCTTTGTAAATACAGATACAGAGACCCAAAAGAAAACGATAATGCAATTGTCCCTTTAAGATTCAAAAGTCTCTTCCCATATTTGTCTGGCAGGGAACATCAGTGAAATCTTCTGGTCCTTGGTATTTGTTCCAGCCATCTCCAGCATGCTCTTCTTGCCTTCTTGTAGGAACCAGCTTTCTTTCCATTCTCCTACAAAAGTCACCTTGGCACAATTTTCTAATCCTTATACCCTGATCATTTTTACAAATTCAAAATTGGACCTTTGGCCAATTGCCATGTTTAAGAAATTTTACATCAGAACCCAGTTCCTCATACTTTACATTAACTCCCTACATACTTTACTTAACATACTTTACATTAACATTTCCTCACCAGGAGGATGATCAAAATATTCTCACAAGCCCTTGACCTAATTGTCTTCATACCATTTCCAAGAAAAAAAACCTAACTTAACACTAGTCCCAGTCCTAGAGTAACCTAAGATGTTCCATAATCAATTACTTTAATAGATTTACAAAACCTTCTGAGTATAGAAATTTGCCACCAACAGAGTAGGGACTTAGAGTTAAGGGGACCATATTTTCCCCAGCTTCCTGTCAACTCCAGGCAGAGGCTGTGTCAAACTGCAAGCTGCATTGAGCCAGGCCTAGTCTGCCAGGTTTCAGTTGAGGCATCAGGTCAAGACGGTCCCACCTCAGCACATGCTGAGCAGTTGCCCCCTCAACTTTGCCAAGAAATCATACCTGCAGCTCATGCCTGCCCTCCCACAGGGCTGCTGCCATCGTGGGTCAGCCTTCCTTGATGCTCACACCTGGAGTTAGACTCAGAAAAACAGTCAGTTAACAGTCCCGTTAAGTCTTTGAATGACAAGTTCCAATAATTGGTGACTATAAAGTTACATTGCTTCAGTAACATCCTTAAAGCTAGCTCTGAATAGCTTGCAAGCATTTCCTCCCTTTTTCATAAAATCTTCCCATTAAGATCATAAGTTACTGCTCTGAAACATTTGCATCAGTTTCTCCTTTATTTCTCTATTCTTCTCTAATTATACCTGATCTGAAACCATATAATTTTTCTCTTTATGTTTTAGATGATGGAATGAATTCAAATCCACATTTAACTTTTTCCATCAATACATAACTATTCTACAACTTCTCTCCTAAAGAGACTTACTTTGAAATTCCTTTCCCCAAACTGAAGATGTCTCTGATTTAGTTCCAGTGATTAATTACACTATTTGTATCAATACCTAATTGCTCTTATATCACTTTAAAACATCTAAGGACCCTATCCCACAAAGATACAATATAACTTTAAATCCCAGCCTTAGTCTATGGGATAATGATTCAATAATATTATCTCACAAAACTTCTCCCCCCCCTTTTCTGGATTTTTGCTCCCACACTTCTTATTCACTCCTATTCTCAATTTGTTTTAACATTAATTCACATTCTTCATCATCTTTACCATCATCTGTTTTTACAATCAACATTTTTTTTACCCTCCCTCCTTCATTAAAATATACTGCCCCCATACCCTGAATGGCAGTTTTGGTAACCAATTGTATAATACAGGGTATACATAGAGGTAACAAGAATAGGCCACATAATGCTAGCAGGAAGACTCCAATAATTTGTTTCCACCAGGAACCCTTGAACCAATCAAACCAAGAAGGATTGAACGGACTGGTCCATGTCTGAATTGGGACATCTTTTACAACCCGTCCATTATCATCTATTTTTATGCAACAACTAGAGAGGTTGAGTTTCCCACAAACACCTCCCTCTTCTGCTAGCAAATAATAAGACAGCCTCTCTGGTTTGGGTAGCCTGATCAGCCAGTAGGTCCAATGCCTTGGCAGTCTGGTTGGTGATAATCTCTACCACAGATTTTGAACAATTCTTTGTGGGGGCCACTCATCTCCCCACCCATTGGCATCCCGGGTGACTGTTAGGAAAGTATCTATCTCCCACTTGAACCTCTCACTTGGGGGCATTAGATCGTCATATAGCTGTATTCCCATTAGATCATCATATAGCTGTATTCCCAATTTGTTCCCTTCTTGTCCTGCTAAAAAGAAAAATTTTGGTCTAACCAATCCCACATAGCACACCCCTGTCCAATTTAAAGGGAGATGGGTATAGGCCATATGGCCACAAATCCAATAATGTCCTTTTAGGGCTGGTTGCTCTGTCTTGTGTATTTTGGAAGCATTCCAAAGAAAGGGATAATATTGCTTATCTTGGAACCCCAAGGGCTCTCCTTGGTTAAGACCGGGTTCCATTCCTTCGATATTGGCACCTCCACAGCTGCTCTGTCCTTCTCTACTCACACTTTTCTACCCGGGGGCTACTTGTTTTGTTACTTTTACTCCAAAAAGTATCAAAATGTCCAAAACAAAAACCATTATCCCATCCCCACTGTCTATAAGGATCCAGGAGTATTCCACTAGTTTTTCTTTCTGCTTGACAACTTGCTATAGCTACCGAGTGCCAGAAATTGGGACCTATATTACCCTTACTCATAAGCCTTATACCATAAGAGGTCATTAGGTCTGGTATGGAAGAGACCGATTACTAAGGATCCAGGCCAGACTCAGAGGTACAGGTACCCAGGGCCAATTTTCAAATTGTTCTGGACCCCCACAGATCCAACAATTGGTTACATTAAAAGTTCTGGCAATGACTTCCATCAGTTGAGTAAACTTATTCTCCTCCTTCCATGGAGGGGAGATAGGGGCTCCGATAGTCAGAGTGATCCAAGTAACCAGGACAATAGGCTCTCTTTTACCTTTTCCAGAAGAAATAAGCCTGTGCTTTCCCTTATGCCTCCCCCCTTATTCTGATGGAAGGAAAAAAAATGCCACTGTCCCTGTTATCCCCACTATTCCTAATTTTCAACTAGTGGAATAATCCCTCCATCCTTCATTGAAGCTGGCATATACTGAATGATTAACAAGATAATGGAAACAATATTAATACAAAGGTTATTAGTCCTTTCTCTCCTGGTGTCCCTCTCCCTTCCGGTGTAGAATAATCTTCAAGGGATCAGAATTGTCCTTAATAGTCCATTCTTGGGATTCCCCCCACAGGTCCTTTTACCTTGGTGTAATGAGTCCACCCTTTCTCAGCAGTTCGTATAGCAGTCTCTGTAGTGAGAAGTACCTGGAACGGTCCCTCCCAGCTGAGCTGAAGCTTAGCGTCTTTCCAGGATTTAATCAGCACCCAGTCTCAATAGGTTTGAACTGCAACCAATTAGCTTACAGGTAGAAATTCAGCAGGCCTTCTAAAAATTATAAGAACAATTATTTGGACAGCTCTAAAATGAGATGTATCTCCTTCTTAAAGCAAAATAACCTTTAAGCATTGGGATTAATTCAAATTCCCAAAGTGCCATCACCAATTAGTCCATAAACCTTCAGATTAACATACATAAATATATCTTTAGATGATACAGGCTTGAAAATCATACCCCTGTATTTTTCAAAGTATTATAACAATTCAATTCTTTGTTATTACACAATTTCCAGATATCACAAAATTCTTTAGTTAAAAAGGTGTTGTAATGGGGAGAACACTTAGTTTCTATACATTACATACCCTTTGTCCATAGGAATCCCTCTACCCTGAAAACTTTGCACAAGAATGAATATCCAAAAATCCTTGGTCCACTTAACATCAATTTCTTAACTAAGTACAATTCTTAATCTAACCTCTAGATTACAAGGGAAATTATTTTAATCACTAATGGTAACATTTTCATTTCTAAGGCCCAATACTCTTAGTATTGTAAGAAAATTTATAAAGCCACATTTCTAACCGTTCACAATGTATCCTGAATTGACAGGAGGACCCAACAAGGCCTTTGTATAAATACTTGCTTAGGTTATAGCAATTGGATAACTTCTTAACCTAATGCGGCCCTAACATACTGTAATAATGCCCTAAACATTATTATGTATGTAAAATTTGAACTACCCATTTCAGTCTAGGTAAATACCTTTCTAAACCAAATATGACAGTTTAGAATTATCAAATTTTCATCACATCCTTTAAAAGCACCCAATTCACATATATCAAACTCAGATTAAAATCATAATGCTCTTCTCAAACTTCACAATCTAAGAGAATTTTAGAACTACAGAAACAATAAATTTCAGATGACATCAATTGCACTTCCAGGTCACCACCTATAGGAATTGTTGATCCTATTACTTCTGATATATATATAAAAATTGAGCGAAAACCTGTTGACCCTTCCAATAGATAGGGGTTCAGTCTAAGATCAGTACCTGGAAATCCTCACCCTTAACTCCCATAACCTTTAGGATTTTTCTCCCAATTTTTACCCCAATGGGTAGTGTACAAAGGGAAGTTCTCTCTGTCCCTGTCTACCAAGAATATTATGTCTTCTTTATGATCCCCAAACTTTAGGTTTACTAGGGGTTCTCAGCTGGGTCTAGAGAGAAAGAACCCCAGACCCCAATAGTCTTCTTCCTCAAAAGTGAGGAGGGGAGCTCCCTGTTCTTCCTTTCTTAAGTCAGGACACTCTCTCTTAAAATGTCCTTTATTACAATAGTAACAGACTGTCCTACCTGCCCATTTACCCACATCTCTCCTATATCCTGAAGCCCTGTGCACTTTGAGATTCTCCCTTAAGGATTGTTTATGATCCCCTCTCCCTTCTTGTTTCCTCATAATTTCCCTCATAGTATTGGCCACAACCTGAGCTTTCTGTTTCTGTCTTTCATCCTCCCATCTTACATATACTTTCTGAGCCTCTCTCAATAATTCGCCTATTGATCTCTCACTCCATCTCTCTCAATTTCTTATTTATATCTGGCCATACCCTAGTGACAAAGTTTACTTTTAGCATCCATTGGGCCACAGTGATGAGGGCACAGTCTCTGGGAACCCCCTTCAATCTGGAATACAGTCTCTAGGAGCCCCCTTGAACTGTCCTTGAATCTTCCAACTAGATCTGGCCTTCCCCTAAGGCCACAAGCCTCACATTATCATTAGGCCCAAATCTCTACCTAGCCTTGCTCTTTATTGTCCAGTTACTTCCCACCCTTGATACTATCAATATCCATGCCTTCAGCTACTTCCAACCCTTAATTCCATTCTCTTGGTTGCTGGAGTCTGACCTCATCTTGTCCTCCCCAGACTCCTCCTCAAGACCCTTCCTAAAGCCCTCCACCAGTCACCCCAGACCACCCCTCAATGCCTCCTACAATCTTTGTGTATATAATCTCCATCTTGCCTCCTTGAAGGTGCTCAGATTCAATCTAGCTCAGCCCAGACTAAGTCTGGCCCACCTGACAGGCATCACAAAGGGGTGGGACCACCCAAGACAACCCGTCATGGTGAACCTCCAACAAACCCCGTCCCCTCCCTTGGCCGAGAATGCCCAAGCCGAATTCCTTTGGCAGGACTCAGCGTGTGGGCACCTTAGGGTCTTGAGCACCCCCAGAAACCAATGGTTCACTAACAACCTTCATTTTGATTTAACCTCTTTAACAGGATCCTGAATATCTCCTAATTCTTTCTAGGAACTGAGAAGGAGATTCATTTTCTTTTTTTTTTTTTTTGATTTCAAAAGCCTTATATTCTGTAATTTTGGCACAGCTTCCCTTATCCCTTCTATTACCAATTATCTAAGATCCTGCATATTCCTATGATGTTCTTTAATATTGTTATCCCAGCTTGGATCTTCATTTCGGAATTTTCTATCTGCAGCTACTGATGAGGGTTTGGGGTGAGAGGTGCTCGACACCCCAAAGTACAGAAACACCGGGTCCTGCCGAAAGAATTCGACTCAAGCCTTCTCAGCCAAGGGAAAAGAAAGTTTATTAAGAGTTAGCCACATAGGCCTGCCCCCAGAGATCCCATCCCTTGCGACGCCTGTAAGGAAAGCGGGCCAGACCAATCTGAGCTAGATTGGTTCTGACCACCTTCATGGAGGCAAGATGGTGATTATATACACAAAGGTTGTGGGAGGGATTGAGGGGTGGTCTGGGGTGGCCAGGGGAGGGGTCTAGGGAAGGACTTAAGGAGGAGTCTAAGGAGGAGCCTGAAGGGACTGGCGTGAGGTCAGACTCCAGGGTGGGGGAAATAGCTGAAGGCTATATGGAAATGACAACCCATAAAGGGCTGGGGTACCAGAGCTAGGGTATAGATATTTTGATCAGGTTTAAGGATGGGAAACAGGATTAAGGGCGGGAGGTCGTTGGGAAGACAAGATTAAGGGTAGGAAACAGCTGGACAATAGAGGACTGGGCAAGGTAGGCATTTGGGCTTAATGGTTATAGCCTCAGGCCAAGGCCAGGTAGAGTGGGAAGATTCAAGGAGAGTTCAAGGGTTCAAGGGGTTCCCAGAGACTGTGCCCTCATCATTCCCCCCTCAAACAAATGGGACCCAAATTCTTTTGGGGTCAGGGACGAAGGTCTCAGCTTCTGAAATTGCTTCCTGCTGGCAAAGGGGCGTAGAGCTGTTCCTATCTGGATGGGTTCCATTCAAGGGGTACAGGGGCTGGGCAGTCTTCTGGAAGTTGATGGCTTGGAGTCTCCTTTTATCTCCCTTTCCCCGGAGGGTGCTGGAGTCTTTTCGAAACAGTAGCTTGAGGTCCTCCAAGGGCTCACAAGTATATTCTGGAGTTTCTGGAGGAAAGGCAAGAGGTGACATTGTTTTAATCCTAGAATTATGAGTCCAGCTGGGGAGGCCTTCGAGTTTTACTGCTGTGGGAGTGGTGAATATGACTCGGTAAGGTCCCTTCCAGGAGACATCTAGCTGTTCTCCCTTTTGGGTTTTCCATGATTTTAAATAAACCCAATCTCCTGGTTGTACTGTAGCAGGACACTCTTTTTCATTGTCCTCAGGTCTCGGAAGACACTTCTTGGTATGTTCGGTTAGAGCATTCCTGACAGCCCCTAACTGAGTTGCAAATTGGGTGATTAAATGCTGTTCTGGGTCTACGAGGATGTCAGAGGTTAGAAAGGGCCTCCCATAGAGAAGTTTGAAAGGACTAAGCTTGATATTTTCCCGAGGCATGATACGCACTCTGAGAAGGCCAATTGGAAGATTCTTAATCCAATCTTCTTGAGTTTCTATGCACAGCTTAGTAAGGAACCCTTTAAGGGTATGATTCATCTTCTCTACTCTACCTGAGGATTTTGGATTCCAGGCTGAGTGGAGGTGATAAGTGATTTTAAGTGTCCTTGCCACAGCCTGTGTTATCTGTGAAATAAAAGCTGGGCCATTGTCACTCGGTAAGGAACCAGGTAAGCCAAAATTTAATAGGGGTGGGATCTCATGCTTAAGGAATTTTTCAATTAGTGGTTGTAGTCCTTCCCAAGCCTCAGGCTTAATTGGATATGGACCCCCTGTTGGGAAACACATTAGGGTCTCTAGGGCGAATAAGGACTGGGGTGGCATGAGTAGCTTTCCCAAGAATTCCCTGATCCCAAGCAATTGGCTTGACCGTCTCCCACACTTCTGGAGGAACATGGGGAGGCCTGCTAAGCAGTGGGAGAAGGGAGATGGGAGGTTTAACTATAGAAAATTGGCTTCCCAATTTCACCATCAGGTCCCTTCCCAAGGGGGCAGGGCCAGAGAAGGAGTGTTCAGACAACAGATCCTTGATGCCCATGACCTGATAGGTCGAGGGGCATGTGGGGCCAGAGCCACTAGTTAAAGCAAGAGAACATAGCCGTGATAAAGTGGGTAACCTTACCTTCTGCCTCGATTTTGCCCAGGGCTCCGCGAGAGAGGTGGAGAAAGTGGGAGCACAGCCAAGTCCCAGGCTTTCCCCTCCTTCCGAGTCTTGAGAAGACTGGAGGACAGGGTGCTGGGAGGAGGCTCTACCACTTTTCCAGCCTCGGGGACACCTCCAATGTCCCTCCTGCTTACATGCTGGGCACAGTCCTAGAGGCCTGGATCCCGGAGGCTTCTTCCAGGGGGGCGCCCTAGAGGGGCACTCCTTGGGTCTTTTCCTGGCCATGGTACCAGCTAAGAATTGAGTGTGTTCTCTGCCTCTAGCTCTTCCCCTGCATTTTCTTTCCTCTGCTGCAACCAGGTCTCTATTGTTGAAAACTCCAAAGGCTGTCTCCAGCAATTGGGCCTGAGGTGTTTGGGGTCCCATGGCCAATTTCTGCAGTTTCCTCCTAATATCTGGGGCAGACTGATTAATGAAATACATGTTAAGTATTGCCGCCCCTTCAATAGAATCGGGATCCAAATTTGTATACTTCTTAATAGCTTCCACTAGCCGGGCTTGGAAAAGGGCAAGGTTTTCTTTTTCTCCCTGAGTAATCTCCCTAATTTTTTGAAAATTTATTTGCTTTTGAAATGCAGTTCTTAGGCCTTCTAACAGGCAAATTACCATATGGTCTCTCTTTTCTCTATCCTCACTCCTTTGATAATTCCATCCTGGGTCACTAGTGGGAACAGCAGCTGTTCCTGGGGGATATTTTATGGGGTTATTGCTAGCCAAACTGTCCCCAAATTTTTGAGCGTGTTCCCATATTCTCCTCTTCTCCTCAGTGGTACAACAGGTAGAGAAGAGGATATGCAAATCACACCAAGAAAGTTCAAATTGCAGGAACAGATCCCTAAAACCCTCAGTAAACTTAGTTGGATCTTCTGAGTATCTCCCCAGTTTTTCTTTAATTTGGATGAGATCTGAAATGTAGAGTGGAACATGCACTCTCCTTGTCCCAGCAGGGGAGGCAGGCATTTCCCTCAGGGGAAAAAGCCTTGAAGGCGCTGTGGGACCTGGAGCTTGGGGCTGAGGTAGATTAGACTGCAAGGCCAGGGCATCTGGCTGGCAAGGGAGATCAGCTAGTACCTGAGGAGGGGTAGAGGTCAGAGGGGAAGATACCCCAGAGACCCAAGTGGGTGCTACCTCAGAGAGAGGGGCTAGGGGAGGAGATATTGCCGTGGGGGCAGGGCCCGAGGCTGGAAATTCCTTCCTCCTTAGTAAAGGAGAAGTTGGGAGTAATTGTTGGGGGACAAACAAAATAAACAAGAAGACAAAATATACAGAAGATACCTGAAACTTTCCCAAATTCCCAGCGCCGAAACAATTGAAAGGATCTGGCACATGCTTCCAGATGGGGCATCCGTCCATGTCCTTCGACATGACCACTGGGCCGAGAACCACCTGATAGTGTCAGGTTGAGTTGACCAGGACAGCGTGGCTGTCCAACCCACTGAGACCACTAGACCGAGCTGTCCGACTGGACCGAGAACCACCTGATAGCGTCAGGTTGACCAGGACAGCGTGGCTGTCCGACTCACTGAGACCACTGGACCGAGCTGTCCGACTGGACCGAGAACCACCTGATAGAGTCAGGTTGACCAGGACAGCGTGACTGTCCGACTCACTGAGACCACTGGACCGAGCTGTCCGACTGGACCGAGAACCACCTGATAGCGTCAGGTTGACCAGGACAGCGTGACTGTCCGACTCACTGAGACCACTGGACCGAGCTGTCCGACTGGACCGAGAACCACCTGATAGCCTCAGGTTGACCAGGACAGTGTGACTGTCCGACTCACTGAGACCACTGGACCAAGCTGTCCAACCCACTGGGACCTGCTGAGGTCAGGCCCGAGAAGCACATCCAAAATGTTTGGAGAGCGAGGAGGGGGATTGGGAGAGGGGGAGGCTCACATACCTTCAGTCTTGGCTGGAGAAGAACTTGAGATTAGCAGTACTTCCCGGTTCAGGGAACCATAAATGATGAGGGTTTGGGGTGAGAGGTGCTCGACACCCCAAAGTACAGAAACACCGGGTCCTGCCGAAAGAATTCGACTCAAGCCTTCTCAGCCAAGGGAAAAGAAAGTTTATTAAGAGTTAGCCACATAGGCCTGCTCCCAGAGATCCCATCCCTTGCGACGCCTGTAAGGAAAGTGGGCCAGACCAATCTGAGCTAGATTGGTTCTGACCACCTTCATGGAGGCAAGATGGTGATTATATACACAAAGGTTGTGGGAGGGATTGAGGGGTGGTCTGGGGTGGCCAGGGGAGGGGTCTAGGGAAGGACTTAAGGAGGAGTCTAAGGAGGAGCCTGAAGGGACTGGCGTGAGGTCAGACTCCAGGGTGGGGGAAATAGCTGAAGGCTATATGGAAATGACAACCCATAAAGGGCTGGGGTACCAGAGCTAGGGTATAGATATTTTGATCAGGTTTAAGGATGGGAAACAGGATTAAGGGCGGGAGGTCGTTGGGAAGACAAGATTAAGGGTAGGAAACAGCTGGACAATAGAGGACTGGGCAAGGTAGGCATTTGGGCTTAATGGTTATAGCCTCAGGCCAAGGCCAGGTAGAGTGGGAAGATTCAAGGAGAGTTCAAGGGTTCAAGGGGTTCCCAGAGACTGTGCCCTCATCACTACCACTCCTGGCCCTGGAGGGTGTCCCCTTTCTCATCCCTCCATGGCTGCCTTTCTAATCATACCCTTTTCTTCTCCCACAAACAGGAGGTTGAGTATGGACATTAATTCTGCCTAGTATTAGGAATATTTGCCTGGTCAAACTTAAAAAAAACAAAAACTTATCTTATGCATACTGGCAATTAACAAAATGCCTAAGGATTCTAAGAATTTTTGAGGGGGAAGGGGTGGGGCACTTCTCTTAAAAAAAGAGATAAGAGGGAGTGGTCCTTAAATTAAGAGCACATGGGCTTGCAACTTCCCCCACTCATTCTTTATACCAAGCTAAAATATTTCTCAGTTTCCCCTTCAGCCTGCTGCCTCTGATAAAGGGAAAAATCCCTTTCAGTTTTCTAAGGGCTCCTCCCTAGGTGGGGCCAGGCAGCCCCTTGAGGGCAAGGGGCTTTCTGAGCACTAACTAATCCTAATTGACACACCCAGTCTTCTAAGATGGAGTAGGGGGGGAGGGGGTGGCCAAGAGGAGCACGTGGACTGAATACCAGGTGGTCTCAAGCCACCATTCTACAACCCTCCTTATTCCTTTTCTATCTCCCTTTTTTTCCCAATCTTTACTGAAACTTTACTCTCCATATTTCCAATTTCAATCTTTCTTTCCTTAATCTTGACCCAAATTTCAAATAAATAAATTACGTACTCACCCAGCTTTCCTTTTTCCCAGCCGCTTTCTTTTTACCTTAAAACTTAAAAATGACCAACAATATTTAATCACATTCTAAGCAGACCACTGAGCCTCTTTAAAGTGGTCATCCAATTTTTCATACAGACCCCTTTACTTCTCCTCTACAGTTTAAACACTTGCCTGATGTTAGATAGGCTAACTCAATACAAAATACACAGATTTTTCCTCTAGAATCTAACCAACCCTTAATTCAGAGCCCCCAGCCCTGCCGACTGGCAGTTTCAGCTCTGATTCCTTATCTAACTATTTTAATACCAAAGGTCTCCTAGAGTTAAACATTTTTACCTGAACATAGGACAAAAAGGCACAGACATAACATTAGACAGACATTTCACTTGAACAATTTAGAATTTGAATTCAGACTCACTTCCAATATTAAACCAAATCACTTTCCTTGGGTTGACCCACGAGTGCTTTTCTTCCAAGCACTAGGAGAAATCCATTCTCCCCACTTAGGTGTACTTTCCCTGGGTCGATTTATTATCTTCCCAGCTAGCCAACATTCTTCCTAACGGGAGGAGGAATGTTAGGAGGATCCTTTCCATCCTCCCCAGGTACCTTTTCTTAGAGCTCTTATTTCCCGTTCTAGACAAACCTTACTTCTCAACCTAGAACCCCCAGACTTGACAAGGCAGTACTACTACCCGTTTGTTCCTACCTTGCTCAGGTGACCTGACTTGCGCAGTTCCCTTTGCATTCGTCTGCACACTCTTCTTATTCAAACAAGGTCTGGGTCCTTCAGAGCCTCCAGGGGGTTTTCAGCTTAAGACAGTGGGACCGCTCTAACAGTGAGCGGGAGCGCTCTTCCCTCTGCCCTATCTTACTCACCCTTCCTGGAGTCTTCAGAATCCCGTGATGAGCCCCCAAATTGTGAGAAACGTGGTTTTGGGGATCACTGGACTTCCTAGGCAGGGCCAAAGTCCTGAAGAAGAACCCTGTGATAATCCCTAGGGAAGGCTGTACAGACCACAGGACTCCCAGAGGAAGACCAAGTGGTAGCCATCCCTTAATCTGTGGGGATCACAGGGCCTCCTAGGGGTCAGACCCTAAGGAAGACCCAAGTGATGGCCCCTTAGGATGGCAGTAAGATCACAAGGCTCCCGAGACAGGGCCGGAAGTCCCATGTGATGTCCCCTTAAGAAGGCCGTGCAGATCACAGGGTTCCCCAAGGGAATCCAGAGTGGTAGCCCTCTTAACACCGCAGTGGGAATCACAGGACACCCCAAGACAAGATCCAGGAGTAAGCCTGGTGAGCTTCCGCTGCCTGTTGCTTCCCTTCACTTGACCTTAGGAAAATCCATGTGATTTGCCCATTCACACCCAAAGAACTCGGGACCAGAGTGGGCAGAGGAAGGCATTTTATTACGCTCCCCGAGAGAGCGGGTGTAGTGCTCGCGGGAACACTCACACCCAAAGCCCCAGATTTTGACATCCTCTGTCCCTTTTCCTGGTCAGTTGTCTTGGGTTCTCTTCACCATTCCTGATCAGGCTTCCCTGGCAGAAATCCCACCTTCCAGTAGAATTAGTGGCTCCAGCTCTTGGAGAATCCCTTTCTGCCAAGAGGAGAGAGATTACAAAGAAAAGGGAGAGGGAAGCCTCTGTCTATACTGAATATGTGTGCCTTTGTTTGACCAACAGGAGGAATTCGACAAGGAACCAGGAGTCCCATTTATAGAGATATTCTTTAACCTCCCAGGAGAAGGGGGAGCAAAAGGGCAGATTGTACAATCTACTAGTGCTAGCACTGGAACATCTGGGCCTCCTCTGCAGGCTCTATCACAAGGCATATTCACAACAACACTCTTAATAAGACAGGCTATTCAGGTACCACAGTCAACTTTCATTTATCCATGCTAATGAAAGGTGGGGAGACTATGTTTATTCAGCTAGTCTCAAGTAGCAGACAATCCTACAGCCTTTTTTTTTTTGGCTTGGCTTTGAAATGTAATTCATTGATTTAGGGGGCAGATGACTTGACTTTCTAATTATGTTTACCTTAGATGGATATTCAAATTAGCCGGTATTCCCTGGGCACATGCCAGATGGTCAGTGAGGGAAGGCAGTCTAAGAATGTCGAGGGAAGCCAGCCCAGGATTCCATAGAGACAACTCAAAGCAGGTAGAGCTTATGTGCACTGGGGAGCTTCACTGAATAATAATAATGAAGGTAACTTTCATTCCCCATATGTTATCTTGTTTAATCATAACAAGCCTGTGAAGCAGGTAGTGCCAATATTGTTGTGCTTACTTTACAGAGAAAGACGCTGAGACCTTGGAAGTGACTTGTCCAGGGGACTAGTGAGTTGTAGAGATAAATCCAGGTCTTTCTGACTCTGAAACCAGCGTTCCTTCCAGGGCCTAAGCCTGCTTTTCCCAACAACCTCAGTCTGAAAAATGAAACAAAAAATTCTACATACCCCACTCCTGGAGAAAAGTTCCACAGTAGATCGCTTTCCCATTCACCATGACACCCTTCCTTGTAGCTCCTAGCTCTTCCTCCCCACTCTCAGCTAAGAATCTGTCCTCATATTTCACTGAAAAAACTAGACCATTCACTGAAAGCTCCCTCTTCTCTCATTCTCTTCCGTTCATCTCACAGATGCCTTCTGTCAACATCTCTGCCCTCATAATGAGGGGGCTCCTTCTTGTCAAGGCAAACCCCTGTGGTTACAACAGTGATCACATCCCATCTCTTCTCCAGCAGATTTCCCTATTTCCCTCCAACTTTTTCACTTAATCCTCGATTTCTCCTTATCCACTAGCTGCTTCTCTACTGCTTACAAACATCCTCAAAGAACTCTCACTTCATCCATCCATCCTTGCTAGTTATAACTCCACATTGCTCCTCTCTTTTGTGGCTGAACTTCTTGAAAAGGCTGGTTACAATAAGTTCCTGGGCTTCCTTTCCTCTAGATTTAGAGAACAAATGACCTCATTCTCATAAAAGCCAATCACATTTTAGAAGTTAGCAATCACATCAGACTGTAGCCTTCTTTTCCCCAAAATTAAACCACCTCAATTAACCTTTTTCATAGAATATATTCCCTATGCCTTTAATTACCTTTAACCACGGATGTGCTGGTAAATATTTAACAACTTGGGGGAAGGGGTAATCAGAATGCATGCCATCTTGGGGTGGGGGAGAAGGGAGAGATGGGGAGAACGTTTGGAACTCAAAATCTTGTGGAAATGAATGCTGAAAACTAAAAATAAATGAATTAATTTTAAAAATCCAAAAAAATGTTTAACAACCAGCCTGTGGCGGGGGGGGGGGGGGGGGGGAAGATGTACATATGACAAATTTTGCATTATTAACTTTTTCTGCATTACTTTCTTAAGTTTAGACAATCAATGAAACAACTAAAGCCCTGAATCCTAGCATTGGCTAATTTTCAAGGCACAAATATTCTCAGTGAAAACTTTGAAGTGAATACAAGCTGACCCTAGCATGCCACTGCCCCTGGCCTTCTTCTCTCTGCAGTTTTTCCACACTTTTTTTAAATCCAGTGACCAAAATTGCCCTTCATATTCCACCAGTGTATGGTCAACGAAGACGACAGTGAAAGGAATCCTTCATGTGACTTACATGGTGCATTCTTCTTGATACAGCCTTAATCCATGTAGAGTCTTTTCACCACGATGGCTTGTATTGCTCCTGGCTGTTTGTGCCTGGCTAGGCCACCCCTACTATCGACTCTTATAACTTAACAGTTGTTCATCCCAAAACATCTACTCTTAACTTTGAAAGATACAAAGGCACAAACGAATTTCAGTCTCCTGAATCAGTTGTGAACACAAACCTATTCACAAGTTCACAGATCTGGAGCTGGAAGGGACCTCTGGAATGGATGCCCTACCCTAAGGACCATGAAGTGATCTTTGAAAGGACCTTCAGGTGCCCTGCCCAGTGGAGCATGAGATTAGGACTTATCCAGCAGAGATGCTGCCTCTGTTTAGGAAACTGGTGAGACCAGTGCTGTGTCAGAACTGAGCTAAGTTGGGCATATCCCCCCCAACATCCAGAGACTGAGTACAGCGGGGAGTATACCCCAGAGGTATTGGGTGGGGGGGGGGATGTTTTTACTTTGAAGTAAATATCCCTTTGTAAAAGCTAATTGGTGTGAAGTGGTTTAATGGAACTGAGGGTGGGTCAGTGGCCCCTAACAAATGAAAGGAGCATAGCTGATGGGCCTCAAGCTGATAGACTTAGAGAGACACCCACCAATTCCTAGGGAACCCTAGCACACTGAATGAGGGGGAGACAGAGAAGTATGAGAATTCATTCTTACCCGCAAGGAACTTCTCTCATTGAGACGATAAAGCAACACCAGACAACAGTGAGTGGATGCTAAGTGTCAGTGAGTGGTACAGACAATGAGACAGTGTGAAGCAATGGGAAGAACGCTGGGTTTGGATTCAAATCACTCTTCTGCTATTCTACCAATGCGTCAATGACTTAAGTTGGCTTTGTCAAGTAATAGTTCCCCTCTGGAGACCTGTTCCCTCTTCTCTCTGTTACTTTCTTCTCTCTCGGTTTTCATGACACTGTTCTGATTCTTCTCCTAACTATTCTGATGGGTCCTTTTCAGTCTACTTTGCTGGATCTTCATCCAGGGTATATCCCTGGCCCCTCCTCTTTTCTCCCTCTATGCTTTTTCACTTGGTGATCTCATCAGTTCCCATGGATTCAATTTTTATCTCTATACAGATTATTCTCAAAGGTATTTATCTGGCCCAAATGTCTCTCTTGACCTCCAGTCTCACATCTTCAACTGCCTATTAGACATCTTGAACTGGATGTCCCATTGATATCTTAACCTCATCATGTCCAAAAACAGGACTTATTACCCCTCAACCCCCTAACTCTCCTCTCTTCCTAATTTCCATATTATTATAGAGGGCACCAGCATCCTTCCAACCACCCAGGCTTTCAACCTAAATATCGTCTTCAATTACTCACTTTCTTTCACACCCCCCACCCTGGACACCATATGCAATCTGTTACAGAGTCCCCACACTTCTACCTTTGTAACATCTTTCCTATATTCCCTCTTCTCTCTCCTGTCATTGTCACCACCTTAACATAAGTCATCTGGGCAGTTAGGTGGTGCCAGAGTGCATAGAGTGCCAGGCCTGAAGTCAGGAAGACTTATCTCCCTGAGTTCAAATCTGGTCTCAGATACTCACTAGCTGTGTGACCCTGGGCAAGTCACTTAACCCTGTTTGCCTCAGTTTCCTCATCTGTCAAATGATCTGGAGAAGGAAATGGCAAACCACTCCAGTATCTCTGCCAAGACAACACCAAATAGGTTTGCCAAGAGTCAGAGTGCCAAAGAACAATCTAAGACATACCTAAGCCCCACACCTAGACTGTTACAGTAGTCTGTTGGCTGATCTCCGTGCCTCAAGCCTCTCCTCACTCTACTCTAGCCTCCACTCAGTTATCAAAGAAATCTTTGTATAAAGGGCAGATTTGACCATGTTGTGCCACATATGCCCAATGAAATAAATTCTAATGGCTCCCTTTTACCTCCAGGATCAAATATAAAATCCCCTGATGTTCAAAGACCTTCATAGTCTGGCTCCTTTCCTACCTTCCCA
The DNA here is from genome assembly GCF_011100635.1 of Trichosurus vulpecula. NCBI lineage: Eukaryota > Metazoa > Chordata > Mammalia > Diprotodontia > Phalangeridae > Trichosurus > Trichosurus vulpecula. The sequence continues at coordinate 59,539,099 of NC_050579.1, forward strand.
GTCTTCTTATACCCCCTCCATGTACTTTATGAACTAGTGACATTGGCCTCCTTGCTATTCTTTACATAAGACACACCCCTCCTGACTCCACACATTTCCACGCTGTCTCCCATGCCTGGAATTCTCTCCCTCTCACCTCTGCCTTCTGACTTCCCAGGCTTCCTTCAAGTCCTAGCTAAAATGCCAACCTCAGCAAGAAGCCTTTTCTAGACTCCCTTGGTGTTGTTTAGTGCCTTCCCTTGGAGATTACCTCGCATTTATACCATATCTATCTTTTCGTAGGTACTTGTTGGCATGTGGTCTCCCCCAGCTCTTTAAAAGTAGGGATTATTTTTGCCTTTTTTTCTATCCCCAGCACTTAGCACTGTGCCAGGCACATAATAAGCAGTTAATAAATGCTTGTTGACTGGTAAAGAATAGTGTCCTGAGGAGGAGGGGGGTGAATTTGTTTCAGTGGAAAGAGCATCTGATTATGACACCTGAGTTCCAGGCCCAAATCTGTCCTTCACTAGGGGTATGGCTGTGGGCAAATTGTTTCATCTCTCTTCTAATGAGGCCTCCCTCATTATGATGCTTCCTCATTAGTAAAATGAAAGCTTTGAACTAGATGGGCTCTGTAGTCTCTTTCAGCTCTAAGATTTTAGGATTCATTGAGTCAGAGAGAACAGAGAAATTCTAATGAGAGGAAGAGGTCAGGAAAAATGTGAACAGATGGCAAATGAGGTGAGGCACTATGATGTGAAGGTAATGAACACCCAGGAATGGTGTGTCTAGTGAGTGCTGGGACCCCAAAGACATCCTTCCTTCAGCCCTTTTGGCATTGCCAGCCCTAAGGAAGATCCCTGATGGATCTTTCCATTTTGGGGTATCCACAGTAAATGGTATCTTCCAAGGCAATGCTGAGCAAATCTAACAAAGACCAAACCCTGACTTTGGACTCACTAACATCATGAAATTTAGGTAAATTCAGCAAACAGTGACAAAGAACTTATTGTATGCAGGGGGGACACGGGTGGTAAAGACAAAAACAAAGCAGAGCCTTGCCATCAAGTTTGCAATGTACAGGGCAGGACACAATATGGACATAAATATGCATAATACAGGGGAAATTGAGCAAAGAGAAGGAAGCAACAACTTTTTTGTAAATAATATTTTAATTTTTCCAATTACATGTAAAGATAGTTTCCAACATTCATTTTTTACAAGATTTAGAGTTCCAACTTTTTCTCCCTTCCCGCTTCCCAAGATGGCAAGCAAATTGATATAGGTTATCCAGGGACAATCATATTATATATATTTTTGTATTAGTCATGTTGTGAAAGAAGAAACAGAACAAAGGGGGAAAACCATGAAAAAAGCTAAAATACTATGTTTCGATCTGCATTCTGTCTTCATAGTTCTTTCTCTGGATGTGGATAGCATTTTCCATCATGAATCTTGTGGAGTTGTCTTAGATCCTTGTATTGCTGAGAAGAGCTAAGTCTATCACAGTTGATCATCACACAATATTTTGTTACAAATATTCTGGTTCTGTTCTTTTCACTTTGCATCAGTTCATGTAAGTCTTTCCAGGTTTTTCTGAAATCCACCTGACCACCATTTCTTATAGCAAAATAGTATTCTATTATATTCATATGTGACAACTTATTTATCAGTTCCCCAATTGATGAACATCCCTTCAGTTTCTAATTCTTTGCCACCACAAAAAAGAGCTGCAATAAACTTTTTTTGTACAAATAAGTCCTTTCCCCTTTTTTGATGATCTCTTTGGGATGAAGACCTAGTAGTGGTATTGCTAGATCAAAGGGTATGCACAGTTTGATTGCTGTTTGGATAGTCCCAAATTGCTCTCCAAAATGTTTGGATCAGTTCACGACTCCACCAACAATGCATTAGTGTCCCAATTTTCCTGCATCTTCTGCAACATTTATCATTTTCCTTTTCTGTCATATTAACCAATCTGATAGGTGTAAGGTGGTACCTCAGAGTTGTTTTAATTTGCATTTCTCTAATCAATAGTGATTTAGAGCATTTTTCATATGACTATAGATAGTTTTAAATTTTTCATCTGAAAACTGACTGTTCATATCTTTTAACCATTCATCAACTGGAGAATGACTTGTATTCTTATAAATTTGACTCAGTTCTCTATATATCTGACAAATGAGACCTTTATCAGAGTCACTGGCTTATAAAAATTGTTTCCCGGCTTTCTGCCTTCCTTCTAATCTTGGTTGCATTGGTTTTGTTTGTGCAAAAACTTTTTTAACTTAATGTAATCAAAATTATCCATTTTGCATTTTATAATGTTCCCTATCTCTTTTTTGGTCATAAATTCTTCCTTTCTCCATAGATGTAATAGGTAAACTATTCCTTGCTCTCCTAATTTACTTATGGTATCACCCTTTATGTCTAAATCATGTACCCATTGTGACCTTATCTTGGTAGAACCAAGAACTTTTTGTTATTGTCATTCAGTCATGTCTGACTCTTCGTTATCCCATTTGGGGTTCTCTTGGCAAAGCTACTGGAGTGATTTGCCATTTCCTTCTCCAGCTCATTTTACAAATGAGGAAACTGAAGCAAACAGGATAAAGTAACTTGCCGGGGGTCACACAGCTCTTAAGATTCTAAGGCAGATGTGAACTCAGGAAGATGAGTCTTACTGACTCCAAGCCAGGTGCTTTATGCATTATGGTGCCACCTAGCTGCGGCAACTAGGAGGAGTATGGAAGACTTTATGGAGGAGTTGAAATTGAGTTTTACAAGAAGCCAAACATTCTTGGAAGCAGAAATGAAGGAGTGCTCTCTGGGCATCAGGAATGTATAGAGGTAGGAGATAGTGTCAAGTCTGAGGAACATGCTGGCAATCCAGTTTGTCAAGAACATGCAGTTGGTTCAGGGGCAAAATATGAAATATCTGGACAATTGGGTGGAAGCTAGATTTCAGAAAATCTTAACTGTCAATCTGAGGAATACAAAATTTATCCTGTAGGCAAAGAGGAACCAGTGATGATCTATTAGTGGGAAAGTGACATTTATAGATACTTTGTCATCTATATGGAGAGTAGAAACTTGAGTTTGAGTAGGGAGAGGAGAAACTTGAGACAGGGAGATCAATTAGAAAGCATGAATTAATAGCCTGGGTGTGAGGTGAAGAGGGTCTGTATTTGGCTTTTAGCTATTAGAATGGAGAGGAAGGAATGAATTCTAGAGAAACTATTTATGAAAGCAGAAACAATAAAACTTGGCAATTAATGAAATATGTAGAGTGAGGGAGAAAATTAAGATGCTTAAGGTTGCAAATCAGAGTGATGAGGAAAAGGGAAGTTCATTAAGTGGTGACTTTGGTGAGGGGTCGAGGGTAAAGATAAAATTCTGTTTCAGATTTGCTGAGTGTGAGATGCCTATTGGATTTTCCCTATTGGAAATGTTTGACAGCTAGTTGATAACCCAGGACTGGATTTCAGTAGAGCAGCTAGGGCTGGATATAGATAAATAGATAGATGATAGATATGTAGAGATATAGATATATAGGTAGATATGTATATATCTATATGTGTGTATCTATATATATCTATATGTACATATGGAAGTCACTGGGAGAGATGATAACTGAATCCATAGACTGATGGGCTCGCCATGAGAGAGCGTCGAGAGTAAAGAGGTCCAGGGATAGAGCTTTGGGGTCTACTTACAAGGTGCATCTGCTTTTAATTAGGGGGAGGATGCTATCAACAAGGAACACTCAAGGCAACAAAGGCTTGAGAGTAAAGTAGCCCTATATGGATTCCTACCTTTGCTGGCAAGATCAAAAAAGATCATCCAGGGCTCTTGATGGGCTTCAGGGCTTTAGCCTAATTTTGGAGAATGCTTTTGGTTCTAAGCATGTGACAATAGGACCATAGTTTTGTGGATCTGTAGCAATAGTAGTAGATCTGTAATCATTTAGATGCAGGTTTTCCTTCCATTGATATAGATCACAAAACATCCGTGTCATCTCATCTGTGTATCCCTTGTCTGTATCCTTCCATAAATTATTCACATGTGATTCTTGCCACTGCATTTTCCCCTCTCTCAAATGCCTTCAAAATCCACCTGTTAAGATTATCATAATTGTGTGTTACTTCAAACATGCAATTTCTCTGTGTCTATTTCTTCTGGTTCTGCCACTCTTGCCATCTTTCATTTTTTGCAGTGCCATTTCTACTTCCTCATGTGGTACATCAGGCACTGTGATATGAGAGTTGAGATGGATAGACTCCATTATCAAGACTATTTGTTAAGGGAAATCTTCTAGATTTTTTTTTCATTTTTCATCTGTTCACCATCTTCCTTTCAGATTCATCCAGAAAATATTCTTAGAATGATCTGACTTTGTCATGCATCTTGCCAAGTATTCTTTAAAGATCTTTTTGTGTTCAGGGCTGCCTGCTTTTTATGAAGCATTACTGCTGATAATTTTCTGTCAGCCACTTCTCTAAAATTTTCTTTTCTAAACCAGTGTTGCCATTAGCTTCCATATATGCCTGCTTGAAAAGGATACTAAATGTTTGCTGGATCAGGTCATTTCTAGGTTCCTTTCTTTACCTCTTGTGGCAATTAATTTTAAATCAGTCCAGTTAAGCTTCCCTAGGAAATGGTAATAGTCTGTTTCTAAGTCTGTTTTTTTAATCCACTTTCCATTTTAAAATAGACAGGCTTGGTGGTACAATGGATAGAGCACTGGACTTGGAATCAGGAGGTCCTGAATTCAAATCCAGCCTCAGGTAGCTGTGTGATTCTACTAAAGTCATTTAACCTCTCCGTATTTCAGTGTCCTGAACTATAAAATGGGTATAATATTACCTTTCTCCCAGGGTTGTCATGAGGATAAAATGAGATAACATTTGTAAATTGCTTTGAAAACTTTAAAGTGCTACATAAATACTATTAACATTGTAGATAGAAAAATAAAATGGACAAAAAATGGGACAACAGGTAAATAGGAAGATAGGAAGAGAGATAAGGAAGAAAAATAGAAAGAGACAAATTGGAAGAGAGATTGGAAGGAAGATAGAAAAAATGTAAGAAGACAGAGAAAAAACCAAGAGAAAATATTATCAAAACTCAAGAGATGAAAAATATCTGGGAAGAAAGATAGAGTGGTCCACAAATGTCAAATATGGTGGAGAGCCCCACCCCAGCCAAAAATGACGAAGATTGAGAAAGAGGATTTGTAAGAGATTACTGGTAACTTTGGAGAGAAGTTTCAGTTGAATGATGAGATTGGAAGCCAGGTTTCAAATAATTGTGGGATGAGGGAAAGAAGAGGAAATGGAACAATGAGTGTATATAACATTTTCTAGGATCTTGGTTATGAAAGGGAAGAGCAATAGAGGATGACAGCTTGAGGACACAGTTGTCATTTGTCCTTCATTTTTGAAGAGCACCAATGACATCATGGTGTCTTGACTTGTGTGTGAATCAAATTTAAGTGAGGCAGAATTGCACAAAGTCATCAGCCTCACTCTCTCTTCCTGAACCATCAAAATCCAGTGGCAAGACAAAAGTCAGGATGAGTGGAGATGGCCCAGGATGCAGTGGATGACCTTGGCATCTAAACCAGGAATGAGGAACCTGTGTCCTCGAGGCCATGTGTGGCCCTCTAGGTCCTCAAATGAAGCCCTTTAACTAAATCCAAACTTCACAGAACAAATCCCCTTAATAAAAGGATTTGTTCTGTAAAACTAGGACTCAGTCAAAAGGCCACGCTTGAGGACCTAGAAGGTCGCATGTGGCCTCAAGATGGCAGGTTCCTCCCCCTTGCTCTAAACTCTCCGCAGCACTTGTGTCAGCTGACTTCATGGCTGTTGGAACAAATTGTTCCCATCTGTCCATTCTGCTGGGAAAAGTCTCCACATGCTTGGGGTAGATATCCTAAGACCCAACAATGGTTTTGAGGTCTATCAGTTACCCTCACCTGGTTTAGCCATTTGGCAAGACAGTTTACTAGGGCATGGCTGTTGCACCTGCTACAGCTTCTTTGAACCACAGGGGAGAGCTGGGTGGACACCAAAGGTGGATGAGCAGTTTGAAAAGGGCTCAGCAAGCCAAGGACACAGTAGGGTGAAATGAAAGGAGAATTGGGCATGTTTGTAGAAACCAGGGAAAGAGCCAAGAGATAGGAAAGGACTGAAAAGTAGAGATGTAGAGAGGGATCATGATCTGAATCAATGGAGAGCAACTAGGATTCTAAGAGTCAGAAATGAGGAAAGAATGCCATCCAGGCTTGAGGAATAATCTGTGCAAATAGAAGAAGCCAGGAAATGGTGCACCAAGTTCAACAGGTTGGCCAATTTGGCTGAATGTAGAGTTCAAGAAGAACCTTTTATCCAATATGGGAGATGGAATATTGAGTCTGGGGAATGGCAAGTGGGTCATTGGGTTGGAACAGAGTATTTAAACAGCCTTTCATTGGAGATCCTTTTTATCAGTCTCTACTCTAGTTGAGTGATCTGCCATTCTGGACACTCTTGACTATGCCCTCCTCTTAAATGATTTCTAAAGTACTTTTCATGTGTGAGAGTCCATCATTCTATAACTTTTGCCTCTTCCTATTGACTAAGCTAAATAGCCACACAAGCTATATCTAAAGCCCTGAGCCAAGATCCTCAAAATGTCAGATAAATTTACATTGTCAGAGAAATTTCTGCTAATTATCAGTGCCTTGGGGACTGGCCTTCATATTATCAGGGCTTTCTTGACTTCTCTTTTTCCTGTACCTTGTGGAAAGCATCTTCCCCACTCTCTACCATTTTTGCTTGCACACACATGTACAAACACACATTGCCTTTCACCAGGTAGCAATGAAACATCCTAGAATCCCAAGTCTGCACCTGTCTAGGGCAATCTTTACTTGAGACATCTGATGCTTCTATTTCCAGAGTCCAGGCATCCTTCAAGCCAAATACTAACAAATATCTCCTCATTTTTTCTGCTGCTAAGTTGGACATCTCACTTATGCCCACATTGATTTAAGATTTAAAACGCATTAGGGTCTAAAAGAATGTTTTATGATTCCCAAGGTCAGGCCAAATAAGGCAGCATGGCATAATACCATAGGTACTTAATAAATGTTTGAATTGAAATTGACTTATTCTTTTAAAGAACTTTCTATCAGAATGCTCACTTGATTCATTCAGAATCAATGTTTTTGTTATTCTTACAGATGATATTGAAATACAAGGCTAAGGTCCATTACTTAATAGTTATTCATATAAATAGTGTGCTATGATAGGAAGAAAGGAAGGAAACAAGTATCTATTAAATGCCTACTATGTGACAGACACTGTGCTAAGCACTTTACAAATATCATCCCATTTGATCCTCACAACAATCCTAGGAGGCAGGTAGTATTATTATCCCCATTTTACAGTTTAATAAACTGAGGCACACAGAGGTGAAGTGATTTGCTCAGCATCACAAAGCTTATAAGTGGCTGAGGTTGGATTTGAACACAGGTTTTCCTGACTCCAGGATAAGGGAGAGAGAAAGATGAACAAGATGGCGGGGTGGGGGGGGAGGAAGAAATCATTAGGCATTAATTAAACACCTATTTTGTGACATGAAATATGTTAAATGCTAGAGAAATAAATATAAAAAAACCAATTCCTACTCTCAATGAGTTTAAATTCTAATGGGGGAGATAACAAGTTCATATGTGAATATGAAACATATGCTTGCCAAAAATACTTTTATAGAGAACTCACATAGGATGAGTGCTCACGTGGTGGTCAGAAGGAGTGATACAAGGACACTCTCAAGGTCTCTCTCAAGAATTTTTAAATTGATTGTGTGACATGGGAGACACCGACACAGGACCACTCAGCAGAATTGAAACAGTTCAAAGGAAACACAGGATGAGCAAATTTACAGTATCCACTCCAGATGTTCACAAGGACTATTTGTGCCCAAACTGTAGCAGAGCATTCTGAGCTCATATTGGTCTGATCAGCCACAGTTGGACACATTGAAATTTGACTGTAGTATAATGATGTCATTTTGGTCCTCTTTGAGAATGAAGAACAACAACCATGTGGATATATATATATATAGAATAATATAAAGGGAATAAATACCAATAAATTCTAGGTAATTAAATACAAGGCATCTGGGGAGGGAAGGCAGTAGTGGTTGGGAGATTTAGGAAAGGCTTCATGTAGAAGGTGGAGAATGAGTTTTATCTTTAAGGAAGAGAGGTATTCTGTGAGGTAGAAGTGAGGAGGGAGTCTTCCAGACTTGAGGCATGATAAGAGCTATGAAATAGGAGATGGAATGCTCCATGGGAAGAACAGAGAGAAGTCTACTTTGGCTGGATTTCAGGGTAGAGAAGAGGGAATAACCTAAAACTGGAAAGGTAGGTTGGGGTTAAACTGTAAAAGGCTCTAAACTTCTCTAAACAAAAGAGTTCATATTTTATCTTAGAGGCAATAGGTGGCTGCTGCTGGAGTTCAATTTAGTAGGAGAGTGCAATAGTTACATCTCTGCTTCAAGAAAATCACTGGTAGTTTTGTGGTAGATAAACTCAAGTGGGGAGAGATGTGAGGTAGAGAAACCAATTAGAAGTCTATTGCATTAATAGTGTATGTGATATATACTATATATATGGTGGCCATATGAGTGGAGAGAAGGATGTAACCAGATGTGAAGGTAGAAATGGCAAGATCTGACAACTGATTGGATGTATGGAGTGAAGAAGAATGAAGATTCAAGGAGGATGCCAACCTAAAGGGCCAGAAGAATGGTGGTAAATTTGGCAGAAATAAGGAAGTTTGGAGAGGTGGGTCAGGAGCAAAGATGGTCATTTTTGTTTGATGCATACTGAATTTGATATGTCTCCAGAACATCAAGCTTGAAAAGTCCAAAAGACAGCTGATGATACTGAACTGAAATTCAGGGGAGAGGTGGGGATGGATCTATACATCTGTGAATCATCTGGCTTGTCTTTATAGTTCTTCTTGTCCATATCCAAGGCCTTCACGCCTATAGTCTATCAAACATTCCTGTCAGGGATGGAAAGGACTTGAGCTTATCTCAGTACTTGAAAATCTGTACTTAGTTCAGTATTTAAGGATTTTGCTAGTGATGTTCCTATCCTTTGCCCTAGAAGTAGTAATTGATTTGTGCTGGACCATACACATTCTCTTCCTCCTGCCCCACTTCCTAAGTTTGGTAGACTGTAATTTCCATAGTCATAGCTTCATAGATTTAGAGCTGGAAGGGATCTTACATGTCATTTAGTTCAACTGCATTATTTTACAGATGAGGAAATGGGTCCAGGGGGCTAAATCCAAGATCCGACACGTATAAAGAGTCAAGCGCAAGACCAGGCTGTGATGTGCTGCTAGGTGGAAATGGGACAAAAGTCACCAGCCTTTGTAGCCTTCTCTAGGAAGCATTGTTCTTTTTGCAGAGAACAGAGAATCATCATGAGTGAAGACTAAAAACAATTCCCTTGCTACAATGTCACTCAGCTTAAATGTATGCTCCCCAAAGAGATCGGTGTCATTCATTCTTTGAGCAAATAGTTGTATTGCAGCCTATATTCACTAGGTTCTGGGGAAACAGACAAAAAAGAAACCCCTGCCTTCAAGGAGTTTGCATTTTACTAGGGGGAAAGAGCATGCACTCAGATAAATAAGTTGAAAATATGTGTAAAGCAGTTGCTGGAGCATTGGTGCACTTGCAACTGGGTGGGTGGGTAGGGAGAGTAAGCACAGGACTCCTGTCGGAGGTAAGCCTTGAATGATGCTAGGGATTTCTAAGAGGGGGAAGTGATGAACTAGAACATTCCAGGTAGGGTGTGGGGGGAAGGACCACTTGTACAAAGTCACTGGGATAGAAGAAGAACTTCCCTGAACAGGAAACAATGGAAGATTTGCAGCTTTATGTGGTGTGTAAACATTTTTGTGTGTGTGTGTGTGTGTGTGTGTGTGTGTGTGTGTGTGTGTGCATATGTATAGACAGAATAATTTAGGGCACACTAGTAGCTGGAGAGGTAAGAAGGGATCTCAGGTGAGAGGTGGCATCTGGGCTGAGCTTTGAAGCAAAGTAGGGATTCTCAGAGGCAGAAGGGAGGAGAGTGCATTCAAGGAATGGGGAAAAGGCTATGCAAAAGTTTAGAGATGGGAAGTGAAGTGTTGTGTATAGAAGGAAGAGCAAGCAGCAACAGCAACCAATTTGGCTGGCATATAGAGTGTATTAAAGATAGTAATGGGTAATTAGCCTGGGAAGTCACATTGCAAAAGGTTAAAAAAATAAATTTTTAAAAAGTCAAATTTTAAGATAATTAAAAAGCCACTAGAATATCCTGATAGGACCTACACTTTAGGGATATCTTTTTGGTAGCTGTGTGGAAGATAGATCGGAGTGGGAGGAGATGAGGTAGGGAAACCAATTAGGGGATGTTTGCAGAAAATTAGGTGATTCCAGGCAAAAAGTGAAGAGAGTCTGAACTAGGGTGGTGGTGAACTAGAGTGGAGATAAGGAAACAGATGCAAGATGTTGTGGAAATAGAATTGATACAACGTGGCAACTGATTGGAGATATGGGGTGAAGGAGAGTAAAGAGGGAAGGATGGCTTCTAGCTTCTGAACCTGGATGAATGGCAATGCCCTTCATAGAAAACAAGGCAGTTCAGAAGAGGGATGGATTTGAGGGGGAAACGATAATGCATTCTGTTTTGGGAATGAGTCTGAGATGCTTAAGGCAAATCCAGTTCGAAATGTCCATTAGGCAGTTGGTTACATGTCCATTGAGGACCTGGTGCCAGAGGTCACGATCGACCCTAGAGCTGGATATATAGATCAGAGAAGTCATCTGCATCAAAATAATTAAGCCCATGGGAGCTGATGAAATCACTGAGAGAGAAGGTATAGAAAGAGATGAACGTTAAGAACAGAGTTTGGCAATATACTCACAATTAGTGGGAGATAAGGAATGATGACCCAGCAAAGGAAGCTGAGGAGCAAGGCAAATAGGAGAGGAACCAAGAAGAACAGTTCCATGTTCATACTGACTCTATCATCAATGGTGTTCGCTATCCCTGCTAGTTTTCTGTCCTCTGCAAACCTGATAAGCATGCCATCGATCTCTTTATACAAGTAATCATTAAAAATGTTCAACAGCACGGAGACAAGTACAGATCCCTGAGGAACTCCACTGGAGACCACTTTTGATGGTGGCATTGAACTACTGGCTGCTGTTTGAACCCAACAATCTATCAAGTTATAAATCCATTTAATTCAGCTATCATCTAACCTCTATCTCTTCGTACTTCCCATAAGACTAGCACTAAAGACTTCACTGGATGTTTTGCTAAAATCTATGCAAGCTATAGCATTTTCTTCTACAACTTTATTAACTCAAAAAAGTAAATAAATTGAGTCTAGCATGACATCTAAGTCTTGATGAAGCCATGTTGGAGCTTTGTGATGCCTTTAATAATATATTCTAGAATTATGCCAGGAAACAAAGTTGGGCTCAGTGAGTTATAGTTTATAGATTCCCTGTTCCTTTCTTTTTTTTGAAAGTTGGGACATTTGCCCTATTCTCATTCTGTTATGCCCAGTCTTTCAAATGTCACTGACAGTGACTTATCAATCAGTTTTTTCAATACCAAAGGATGGGCCTAGTAACTTGAACTTTATCAAGGGCAGCTAAGTGCTATCTTAACAGCTCCTTATTTTTCTTGGGTATCAACTCTCTATTAGTCATTTCTTCTCTGTCCTTTCCAGTACAAAGGATATTGTCCTTGGCAGAGAAAACATGAGGACTGAGGAGCAACCCCACTGAAGACCTCACAGATCTTCCAACTGTTCTTATGAATGCCTTACCTAGAGTTTTTCAAAGTGTTTTCCTCTCCATTACCTCATATTTCAAACTATGTTCCTCCATCCCCCAGCTTTGCCAGTTTCAGGCCCATTGGTCATGGATCACAGACTGTGAGATGTTAATGCCAAAGGACCCTAGAGATCATCTCATCAACCCATTAATTATATAGATGATGAAACTGAGGCCTAGAGTATGGACTGACTTATCCAACATCACCAAGCAAGTCACTGACAGCCCCAAAGTCCATGCTCTTCCTCCTTCTACCTTGACTGAGAAGGCACTACTTCCTTCAAATCACATCTACCACTCTTTCTGCATCCTGGCTCTGTTCAAGTCCCTGCAAACCAACAAAACATGGGTAGTGGGAGCCCCTGAAGGGCTAACATTGGGAATTACCTTGGCTGGCTTGAAGCTGGATTCAGGCACAGCTTGGCCATAGGAAGGCACCATGAAATCACGGCATCTTTAGGGCAGGTATTCAGTCTGCCATGTGCCTAACCCTATTCTCCAGTCTCAAGAAAGCCTTCCTCAATCTAGGACAGGCCTGCATTCCTTAATTCCTCATTCCCAGTAAATAGTTACACTGTTCCTATTCATTCTCCTATCTCTAGTACTGATGATTGTGGGAAGTCACTCTATCAGGCCACTGAGGGCATGAGGAGTCCCCCCCAGGGGATTAAAGATGGAAGATTTCTTGGCAGGATATGTAAGATTCATAAGGAATCTGCTAAAGATTTGAAACCTGGGGTGGATTCTAAATCTTCTAAAACAGAGGTATCAGACATGAGGCCTATTGGCCGCATTGTTGTCTATGGCACTCCCTAGTGCACTTGGAACCAGCTTAAAATGCAATTGGGAAATATTTAACAAAATAAATTAAAATACAATAAAATATAGATAATGTTAATTTGTAGTTTTCTACATCAATATGTGGCCTCAGAGTTTAATGGCTTACTTTCTATTTGAGTTTGACACCATTGTCCTAGAATAAAAATTCTTAACCTGGGGTCCATGAAATTAAAAAAGAATTATTTTGGTAACTATTTCAAAATAATTCATTTTCTATATAATCCTGTATCCTTTATTTTATACATTTAAAGACAAACATACTGTGAAGGGTCCCTAGGTTTCCCTGGACTCCCAATGATATGAAAAAGGAACCTAGAAATTATTTTCCCTCAGTCCCTATATTCTGTCTGCCATAATTGTGTCTCATAAAACAATTGTGTTTCAACCCTAAGAAAGGGTTGAAAGCAACGAAATCCTTCCTAGGCTACCACAGTCTTCTGGGTAGAGAGAAAAACAACCAGTCAGTACTCTTGGCGAGGCAGGACAAGGCTACAGACGAAACCTGGTGGTACACTGTTTTAACTCTTGCCATGTGAATCTGGAGTCCAGAAAATGAGTCCAGAAGTTTGGATTCAGTCAAAGTACCTCACTTGAGGACATAGAGGGCCAAATGTTCCCCACTTCTGTAATCTGCATGGTGCTTTTGCTTCCAGGAAGAACTATGAGCCAAAGGAAGTTGGTCTTTGCTTCTTCCTCCCTCCCAAGCACTCCACTTCCCTAGACCTACCTTGCTTCTTCCTCCGCATTACCTCTTGACCTTTTGCTTCCTGACCCTTTGCTGACCATAGAACCCACCCTGTAGATTTACCTCTTTCTTAAATGCAGGAGAGAAACTGAGGCGCTGTGCTAAGTACTTTACAAGTATCTCATTTGACCCTCACAACAACCCTGGGAGGTAGGTGCTATTATTATCTTCATTTTACAGTTCAGGAAACTGAGGCAAACAGAAATTAAGTGACTTGCCCAGGATCACACAAGTACTAAGTGTCCAAAGCCTGATTTGCATTCAGGTTTTATTTAGAACTCTATTCACTTGTGCCACCGAGGGTCTTAAGCCCTGTTCTACTGGGTGAGTCTGTCCTTGTCTATCTCTATTGTACTTTCCTTCCCCCTTCTCAGCTGCTAATACCGTTGTGTTCAGATTACCTTCATCTGTTAGGTATATAACTTCGATGTGCCCAGATGTTTACATATGGTTGGCTGCTGCAGCAATAGTTATGCAAGTTAGCTAGGGAGATGGAATGACCCTTGTAATGGAAGACCCCAGGCTGGGGAGCTGGGCACTGAGACGCAGCAGCTTATAAGATAGCTACAAGAACCTCAGGAGCTCCAGTCTCCCATTTTAATAGCCAGAAGGGGTGAGTGAGTAATTATGAACTTTCTTTTGGGGAGACTAGAGATTAGGCTGTAAAGTCCAGTGTGGACTACCTTTCATTTCTGGCTCAGTAGTGCCGAAGCTCACTCCAAAGCCTGTTCTGTTTAGTCAAGTTACTTTTCTAATTTCTGTCGAAATAGTTTGAATCTCTTTTCATCAACTAGATAAATCTGATTGAATTAATTATTCCTGGTCTGTGTGTTGCCTTATTTTTGAACAAATGAGATAACAAAGGATCAGAATCTGAACCCTAGTCTCTAAAAGTGCCAACTTTTCTCCTCCCGGGGGGGCTAAATCGAATTGAGAGGGAATCTTATTGGGTTTTATTTATTAGTAATTTGGGGGGTAAATTTCCCAGAAGGCAGGACTAAATTAGATCTGGGGCTTTCCTTCCTTTTCTTTAGGTTAGAAATAAATTAGAGCATCATTTTTGCTGTTTTGGACAAAGCCGAACTATTGGGACGTACGACTTCACTCTCTCCTTTTCCCCATCCCCCCATTGATGTGCAGAGAAAGCTCTCTGTAGGGTTCAAGTTGTAGGCAATGATTAGGAAGTAGGAATTGCCAGGTGGGTGGAGAAAAAGCATAATTGAGCCTGACTGACTGCACCCATACTCCAAAGGTGGGAGTCAGAAGATGGAGTGGATTTTGTTTCTCTTTTGACTTCAATTCTTGGTTTGTTTTTCAATTTATTTATTTTTTAATTTGTACAACAAAACAAGCATTTCCATAACATAGTATATTTTTTACAAAGATAATTGCACATGAAACTGCAAATTTATTATTACAACTTGCTATTCCTTTTAAATATAGAAAAAAATTATCATGTAAATTCCCCCCCCCCTTTTTTTCTTCCTTCCCCTCTCAATTCCTGTTTTAAGCCTTTGTCCAGAAAAACACAGAAACACTTCACTTAGATATACTTCAATGGAAGTGTGAGATTTGAAAACAATAAATAATAAAGATATTTGGTACATGCATGCTAATCTCATTCCCCACGAGGCCCAAGCATACAAATTATTAATCTGATAAACTAATAATTATTAGTACATGGAATTTTCCTACTTGTAGATTGTAACTTTTGGGGGATAAAGACTCTTTAATTTTTGTCTTTGTTTCACCAACACCTAACACAGTGCCTTGCATATAATAGGTACTTAATAAATGTCTATTGAATTGAGTTATTTTATCAAGCGTGCAAAAAAAATGCTTGTTGACGTAGGAGTGAAAGAAAGTGAAGGTAGATTTTTGCTGATTGAAAAAGATTTAATTTAACTTTTAAAATGTTTGTCGAATGAATCAATGAACAAATGAATCAATGAATGGAATGACTGAGATATAAACATTAGACTGTGAACTCTTTGAGAGAGAACTGTCTTTTGCTTTTCTCTGTATCCCCAGTGATTGGCACAATGCCTAGAACATAGCAGGAGTTTGATAAACATTTATTGACTGATAAAGTGGCATGAGATCTAATACTTGCCTGTAATATATTCATAATCTTATCCATATGGGCCTTCCCTCCAAACCAGTGTAGCCCACACCTTTTCCATTCCTTCTTACCGTGTGTAATTCTTACCCATAGATATATTTCCACAATTTCTTCCTATGAATTGGAGGCCTTCTGCTGAGTCTTAAAAATATTTCATCACAGTGCAACACTCAGGAGATGCATGGGCGAAAGGATGTATACACAAAAATATAGCTAACGATGCAAGAGGGTAAGCGTGAAATAAATGTCATTCCGTTTAAGAGGCAGGTGGTGGTGTGGCTAGAGTTCTGGACTTGGAGGGAGGAAGCTGTTTTGCCTTTACACTTACTAGCTTTGTGTTGCTGTTCAGTCATTTTCCAGTTGTGTCTGACTCTTTGTGACCCCATTTAGCGTTTTCTTGGCAAAGATGGCAAAGTGGTTTGCCATTTCCTTCTCCAGCTCATTTTACAGATGAGGAAACTGAGGTAAACAGGGTTAAGCTAGTAAATGCTGAGG
Organism: Trichosurus vulpecula; assembly: GCF_011100635.1. Classification (NCBI taxonomy): domain Eukaryota; kingdom Metazoa; phylum Chordata; class Mammalia; order Diprotodontia; family Phalangeridae; genus Trichosurus; species Trichosurus vulpecula. The sequence continues at coordinate 59,555,184 of NC_050579.1, forward strand.
CCAGATTTGAACTTCTGAAGATGAGTCTTCCTGATGCCAGGCCCAGTGCTCTATCCACTATGGCACCACCTAGCTGCCCTATTAGCTTTGTGACCCTTGGCAAATCATGTAGCTTCTCTATGCCTCAGGAGGCAATCTGGTACTTAGGGACATAGAGGGACTAGTGAAAGGAGCTCTTCACCCTGAGAATTTATGTAATAATAGCTCACATTTAAATAGCACTAGTCTGTGTGGTGTTTCCCTTGAAATAACCTCATGCAGTAGATAATAGGAATACTGTTGCTCCCAACTCATAGATAAGGAAACTGATACTCATTACTTTCCTTCCCAGCGTTAGCCAGCCAACTACTGGGTAGAGGACATAAGTCAAAGCTCCTTCCTCTACATCAGTAAATGCTAAAGTCAGGCGGGTGCTGATAAATGTTTAACAACCACCTCTCTGGGGAAAGCCTGACTCACTTTTACCATTTAGTCTTCAACATTAGCATTTTCTCTGTGACTTTCTTAAGTCTAGACAATCAACAAAACAATTAACCAAGCCCTGATTCGTAAGGTTTGCTGATTTCCAAGGTGTAAATAATCACACTGGAAACGTTTGCTCTCCTACTCCAGCATACCCCTGGCTATAGGAGTTCAGAAGAAATAGAAACCACCCAGGTCTAGACAAGGCAAAGATCGTGGCTCTGCTATAAATAAGCCGGGGACATTCAGCAAACCACATGACCTTCCTGGACTTTGGTTTCCCAGGCTAGAAAATGAAGGGATTTGCATTAGATAATTGCTAAAGCTTTTCCATCTCTAATGTTCTACAATCAATCAATCTGCAAACATTTATCCAGTAGTCAGTCAGTCAATAAGCATTTATTACCTACTATGTTTCAGGCTGGGTAGCTAGGTGGTGCCGTGGATAGACTGCCAGACTTGAAATCAAGAAGGCTCATCTTCCTAGTTCAAATCCAGCCTCAGAGACTTACTAATTGTGTGGCTCTGGGCAAGTTACTTAACCCTGTTTGCCTCAGTTTCCTTATCTGTAAAATGAGCTGGAGAAGGAAATGGCAAGCCACCCCAGTATCTCTGCCAGGAAACCCCAAATGGGGTCACAAAGAGTCAAACACAACTGAAATGACTCAACAGCAATATCGTGTTCCAGGCACCATGTTAAACTCTGGGGAGTCAAAGAATGGCAAAAGACAGTCCCTGCCTTCAAGGAACTCACAACCAAATGCACAATGACATACAACGTACATACAACAAATATACAGCATACAAACAATCATGTAAAAATAAGCTATATACAGAATAAGACATGGTTAACTAAGAGAAGGCCCTAGAATTAAGAGGGATTGGGAAAAACTTCCATAAAAGGTGGGATTTTAGCTGGATCTTGAAGGAAGCCAGAGAAGCCAGGAGGCAGAGATGAGGAGGAAGGGCATTCCAGGCATGGAGACAGCCAGAGAAAATGCTCAGTCAGGAGATGGAGTATCTTGTTCTAGGAACAGCAAAAAGGCCAGTGTCACCAAATCAGAGCATGTTGAGAAGAGGGTTTAGGTAGAGAGGATGAGGGATGTAAGGTGTGGGAAGACTGGAATGGGGAAAAGTGGCCAGGTTTTGAAGGACTTTGAATGCCAAATAGAGGATTTTGTGTTTGATCCTGGAGGTGACAGGAGGCCACTAGAATTTAGGGGGTGGGTTGTGACATGGTCTGACCTTCACTTGAGGAAAATCACTTTGTGGCTGAATGAAGAATGTACTGGAATGGGGAGAGATTTGCTGCTATTGCAATAGTCCAAGTTTTAGATGATGAGGGCTTGCCCCAGAGTGGTGGCAGTGTCAGAAGAGAGAAAGGATACCAACCCTATGCCAGGTCCCATTCTAGGTTCGGGGCATGGGGCAATAGAAGACAATTCTATGATGATAGATTACCCTTCAACATGGCATTTGAAGAAAGAGTAGAACAGAATTATAAGTGTACTAAAAGTAGGAAAGTATTTCAAGCAAGGATAATTCTTTGAGGGAAGGCTGGAAGACAGAAAACATTCATGTTCAGGGAAGAATGAATAGACAAGTTTGGATGGAGTGAAGACTTTGTGTAAGAAAATATTGGGGAATAAAGCACAGCCTTGTGTATTGGATGGGGTGTCGAGCTTGGGGTCAGAAAGACCTAGATTTCATATCCTGTCTCTGACGTGTATGAGTTATGTGACTCTGGCCAGATCATCGGAACCCTCTGAGCCCGGTTCCTTCATTTGTAAAATGTCTACAATAACTCCCACCCTATTTATTTCACAAGGTTGGTGCCAAGCTAAAATGAAGAAATATATGGGAAGCACTTTGTTATTTACTATTATTTCTATTTTAATGTCAACCTCTTTCAGCCTGTTTTCTCATATATAAAGTGGGGTAACAATAGCATATACCTCACAGTGCGTCTGTGAGGATCGTGTGTGGGAGAGTCACGAGACTATGTATGTAAACTATGTAAATGTTAGTCACCAGTCTTTTCCAAGGGCTTTTTCCACTTCTCTTCCCTGCGGTCTTCACTTATGGCCACAAGGTAGCACTGTCTGCACATCGCTGGGACTCCCTTGCTGTTCAGGAAATGTAAATTATAGCTTTTCAGCCTTGGACCAGGGCTCAGAATGCAGAAAGAATGATACCTCCCCTAAGTCGATGGATCACATCTAGTGTAGCCAAACGACCTTAATTTGACAGATCTGGCTTGGGTTTTATCACATAAGTCAATTAATACTTCTTAGTCATGGGCCGTGTTATGGTCTATCATTTTTAGTTTTCACTTGAGAAGCAGTGTGGGGCAAGTGACTAGAGAACCAGCCTTGGAGTGAACCAAAGAAGACCCGGGTTCAAGTCCTGCCTGTTTGACTTCCTCACTGAAAACCTGGGCAATATCAAGTGAATCAAATCTTTGCATCTGGTGAGCTGGACCCAGTCTCTCTCTCTCTCTCTCTCTCTCTCTCTCTCTCTCTCTCTCTCTCTCTCTCTCTCCCCACATATACATGTATACACATATATGTATATTCACATATATAGATATATCAATTTCTATAACTATCTCCATATCTATCTATCTATCTACTGGCTATGACCAATATGGAAATTTGGTTTGCTTGACTTTTCATATTTGTTACAAGGACATTTTCCTTTTTCATTGAGAGGATGTGGTGGGAAAGAGAGAAAGCATAAATGCTTGTTAATCGAAAAACAGATTTAATTAGAAAAAGAAGAAAAGTTAGCTCAATGTATGGATGAATGAATGGAATGCTGAGAATATGAAGTAGTATAAGGTCTGATACCTGCTCTCATCCATGTGGGCCCTCTCTCCAACCAGTGTAGACCATAACCTTTCCATTCCTTCTTATGCTAGGGAAGGATTCTGCAAATCCTCCCCAGGGTATCCATCCTATGAAGTAAAGATCTAACTCTGAGTCTCATAATATTGAGTTTTGTCTTTTGGGAGGCAGTAGGAATTAAGTGACTTGCCCAGGGTCACCTAGCTGGTAAGTGTCTGAGGCCAGATTTGAAATCCCTCCTCTCCTCTCTCCTTTTTCCTCCAAGTATCTTGCCTCTCTCCCTCTTCCAAATACTACCCTTGTCTTACCTCCTCCAAGAAATTGCCCATGATTGCCTTGGGAGGCTTTACTTCCTCTGTCTTCTGACCCACTACTTCCCTCAAAATATTCACTCCTGCAACTAAGATGGCTCAGCAAAGCCTGAGTCCTGTGACTCCTATTCCCAAGCCCCACTACCCCTCCCAATTCAATTCAATTCGACATTTATTAAGGACCTAATATGTGCCATTCTCAATGGTAGGTGGCCACAGTGATCCTTGCTATCTACTTAATTCATCACCTATTTTGTCCCACCAGTAAACAAGCCCATTCTAATTCCACTGTCATAGAATCTCAGGATAGAAAGGGGCCTCCAGGTTCATTTTCTTTAGCACTGTGTTTTCAAGTAAGTCAATATCTAATTCTTCAAGACTGACATGTGTCTGACCTACTTTTAAATGTTTCCAGAGATGGAATTTTATTTTAATTCCCCTTGATCACCTTTTCCAAGGAATTCCCCTTACAACCAACAAGTCTGGTTTTTTGGTGAGTTTTTTTGTTTGTTTGTTTGTTTTTTTTTTTTTTTTACAAATCTACTTGACTCTTCTCTTGCTTCCTGTTAAGTCCATATTATCTCACGGGGTCTTGAGGGCAGCTCGAAGGCAGTGTCCTTATCATGAGGTCATATTTAAATCTCCCTAACCTGTCAGAGATGAAGTTGCCTTCAGCCTGTTCTATCATGACTTAGGACTTTTTCTAAGATTTACTATTTTCAAAATGCTTCTGCTAAAATTCCTTCATTGTCCTCATCTCTTAAGACAACCCCTTATGATTCCCACTAAAGGCACCTGCATGGCAGCATTAAGATGTCAAAAGAGATCATGAGATCAAGAGATCATAGAGATCATGTATCTTGGTTCCCTCATTTTCCAGATGAGGAAAATTGAGAACCAGAGTGTCAATGATTTGCCCAAGGTCACACAGACAGTAGTAGAATTGGTACTGGGACATACACCCCGCTTCCCTCCCCTAGCAATTCCTAATCTAGTCCGTGTTCTTTCTTTATTTAAAAATTCAAATTTGTTTTATTTTTACTCCCCAGTTTTCTCCTTCCTCTCTCCCCCTCCCCTGCCAATTGATAAGGTAAAAAAAAATCGGTTGCAAATATATAGCCAACGTTTTTTTGACCATACATACCTAGGTTGTATGTGTGTAGGAGGGTGAAGGGAGATGGGAACAGTTGGCAGAGTTATCTTATATCTTTGACCTCAAACAGATCCTAATTGACTCAAGACTAACTGGAGGTATGTCAGAAGTGGGTATTGGGATCCTAGAAATCTTATTCAAAGTGTTTGTTTCTGATAGAATTCCCAGCCTATTTTCCCCTCTGATACCTCATCTTGTCTGGGTGGAGTGTAGCCTCAGCCACAGAGAATTGCTTACGTGTTGTCAGAGGACTAGCACAGTACTGAGTTGAATCTGAGTTGAAAGAGACCTGAGAGAACTCGGTTAAGAATGAATGTCCAAAACCATAGAGAGAAAGAGTGGCATGATGCTTGACAAAGGTCATGGGACAAAAGGCCCCTTGAGGCACTCCGAACATCAGACAAAAAGCCAATTCAGAAAAGTTCATCCCCAAGTTACAGCAGGGCTATGGATTTTTGAGCCGTAGCAAATCTCAAAGACCACAGACCAAAATGTAGAGGATGAAGAGTATCTCCACCAATGAAATCACATTAATTATTAAAGTAAACTTAGGATACCACCCAAACCGGGATGAGCAAGAGACCCTCAGTATGGAAGCCTTAGATATTAACAAGGAGGACCATGCAAACATTCCAGAATGGATTTCCACTGCTTTGCTTATACTACCTTCTTTCAAAATACATAATGGTGGCCACCCTGACCAGGATGGGTTAGATAGAACTTAATGCAGAAAGTATCGTAGAGATGAGGAGCCCAATCAAAATGCACCAACCCATTGCCTCCTCCAGGGAGGAGGAAAGCCAGGGAGCTGTCACCCTCAGAAGCTGTCACTCCTGGAAGCAGGGGAGGTAGAAGAGAGCATCACTGGGGACAGACTATAGAAAGGGGGTGGGGGAGAAATAAAGCAACATGTGCATAGAGCATTTTTAATAAAGGAGTATGGAAAAGGTGGAAACTTTGCTGTGTATTGGTTTGGAATCTAAGTTCTGGACACATTATCATTTTATATTTTTATCACTTTGGGGGAGGGTTGGGGGTGGGAAGAGCTCTGGGCCTATGATGTCCTCTGCTTGGGGATCTCCCCCCAATAAGGCGGGCTTATAGCCCATCAATATTGATTAAGCACCTACTGTGTGCCAGGCAGTGTACACTAGGAATACAAAGAAAGGTAAAAGACAGCCCCAGCTCTCCAAGAGCTCACAGTCTAACTCGAGGAACAACATGCAAATAACTGTGCAAACAAACCATATACAGGATAAATGGAAAGTAATCAATAGTAACTAACTAAATAGTTGCCTGCAGCACTGAGAGACTAAGATGTCCAGGGTCAGAAAAGTAATACATGTCAGAGTCCAGGGTCTGAACTCAATCTTTCTAACTCCAAGGACTGACTTTGGATATAGTAAAACATTCTTTTTAATCCTAAAGAGTTTCCAGAGTATAATTAATGTGAATAGAAAAACCAGAGAGGAACCAATGCCAGTGTTTATTTGGGGGCATTCATGAATCCTGGAAAAATGGGGCTGGGGCACCTCAAATTAAGGATTGCCCTGTTTAGAGCAGGCCTAGGATTATAGACTGTTTCTTTGCTGGTAGAGGGGTGAAGTTATTGCTGAGTCTTTTCAGTCATTTCTGACTCTTCATGACCCCTTTTGGGGTTTTCTTGGCAAAGATACCAGATGGTTTGCCATTTCCTTCTCCAGCATATTTTACAGTTGAGGAAACTGAGGCAAACAGGGTGAAGTGACTTGCCCAGGATCACCCAGCTAGTAAGTGTCTGAGGCTGGATTTGAACTCAGGTTCTCTTGACTCTACGGTCAGTGCTCTATCCACCGTACCACCTAGTGGGGTGTGAGATGCATGAGGCTAATTCCATTAAGCATTCAGAGAGGAGAAGTCAAGAACTCAAATGGGGACCAATAGATGGTTCAAAGGCATTCATGTGAAGAAGGGTTTCTCTATTGCTTCCAACCTTTCACTGTACCCCAGGCTTTAATTTCAGAGAACCCTGGACCAGAGCTTCCACCTAGAGCTGGTGTGGCTTTTTAATTCAGGTCGCTGAAGTTTTCTGCCCCTGTGAGGCAAAGATCACAGAACCCTAGAATCTGAGTTGAAAGAGACTGGAGAGAACTCGGTGAAGAATGAATGTCCAAAACTATAGAGAGAATGAGTGGGATGATGCCTGACAAAGGTCATGGGACAAAAAGCCCCTTGAGGCACTCCATGTTCTAGCCAAAACATCAGACAAAAAGCCAAATTGGCCTATTTGTTGGCCACTGGATTTGACAATCCACATCCTCCTCTTCTGCCTTTGCACATTATGTCCCCATTGCCTGGAATGCATTCATTCACTTCTACCACTGACCTCTTAGAATCCCTAGATGCCTTCAAGGCTTCTCATGCACCACTTCCTGCAGGAAGCCTTCTATGGTCTCCCCACTTGCTAATGCTATCTCCCTTTTGAAATTGTCATGTATATACCCAGCTGTGTGGTGGTAAAGGTTTAACTATCAATGGTTAACCACCAGTTCTGCAAAACAAACAAACAACAATAATTTGTAAACTTAATCTGCACTATTAACATTTTACCCATCACTTTCTAAAGTCTATGCAATTAATAAAGCAATCCATCAAGCCCTGATTTGTAGGGTTTACCTAATTCTATGGTGTAAATGCTCCCACTGAAAATGGAACAATCAGCTCTCAAAAGTCTATACAGTTGGTCCCAGCACATCCCTGGATACAAAGAAAGATGAAAAACACGCTCCACTATATTTAATAGGATGCAGTTCCTGCCTTCACTGCTGGATTAGGGGGTAAGATGGCAGGTTCAAATCCCCATTGTGCCATGTGTAGGACCTTGGAGAAGTCTCTTGTTTCCCCCAACCCCCACCCTTTTGAATGGCTCAACACAAATCCATCCCTACTCCTGGGAGATGGGGCTAGGAGGATAATAGGAGGTTAGAGCACTGGACCTAAAATCAGGAAGACCTGAGTTCAAAACCAGCCTCAGACACTGTGTGACCTTTGGCAAATCACTTAACCTCTCTCTGTATGCCTCTATTTTCTCATCTGTAAAATGGGAGTAAATAATAGCACCTACTTCTGTGATTGTTAGGAGGATCAAATAAGACAATATGCATAAAGTGATATATAAATGCTAGCTATTCCTTTTGGGGGGGGAGAATATAGCTAGGTGGTATAGTGGCTAGAGCTCTGGTCTTGGAGTCAGGAAGACTTGAGTTAAAATTCAGCCTCAGACACTTACTAGCTGTATGACCTTGGGCAAGTCACTTAACCTCTGCCTCAGTTTCCTCATCCCTAAAAATATTAGTAGCACCTACCTCCCAGGGTTTTCATGAGAATAAAGTAAAATAATACTCTTAAAGCACTTTGCAAATCTTAAAACACTGTATTAATGCTAGTTATTATTAGTAGTATTGTATTCCCTTTTCAGATTTGATCACTCATCTTCACATGTGTCAGGCAGCAGAGAAATGCCCTTCAGAGGTTTAGTGGAGACTGCCCTCCATATCAGAACCACCTCCCAATTTATAATCACAGAACCTCAGGATTGAATTCCACAGCGTTTTAATGTGACCCATAACCAGACATACCTGAGATGTAGTCACCCAGCTTTTCCTGAAGACTTCTAATGAGGAGGAACCAGTGACCTCCAGAGGCAGTCAGCCCACTCCACCGTTGGACAGATCCAATTAATAGAAAGTTTGTCCTATTCTCCACCCAATATTCACCTTTGAATCTTCTACCCACAGCTCCGGATTCTCCCCTCTGGGACCAAACAGAACCAGTCTAATCTGTCTTCCAAAGACATGAAGGCAGCTATCATGTTCCCTCCCCCCCCCCCCCGTTTCCCCTAAATTAGAATAGAATGTAAGAGAAGGAAGGTGCTCTATAGATCAACTTAGTTCAAACTCCTTGTCTTATTAATGAGGAAGCCAGGTCCCAGAGAAATAAAGTTAAGTCATTAATGGTCCCACAGCTAGTTGGCCATAGCACTAGGATAAGGATCTGGGTCTCTTGCCTCCCCCTAGACTAGAGTAAAACCTTTAGCAATAGCCAGGCCAATGGAGACTGTTTGCTCACTCTTGCACATTTACCAGGATACAGCTGCATACATATGTGATAGCATTAGCAAATAAGGAGATCAGAGAAGGCTTCCTATAGGAGGTGGGGCATGAGATGTACCTTGAAGGCATCTAAGGATTCTGAGAGGTTGAGGGGAGAAGTGAGGGCATTCCAGGCAACTGGGCCATAATGTGCAAAGGCAGAAGAGAAAGAGATGGATTGCCAAATTCAGTGGCCAATAAATAGGCCAATTTGGCTTGAATGTCTAATGCACAAACAGACTTTTTGTCTGTTTTGGCTATAACATAGTGTACTGGGTTGAAAATTAAATTTCCATGATCTTCCTAGCCCTCAAAGGCTCTGCTGAGGCTTTTCCTCTTCCCTGTAGGGGCTTCCCAAGAGAGATCCTGGGGCCTTAACAGATTCTGCTATATCCACTCAACAAAATTTTCTTTCCCTCTTTCCCTTCTTTTCTCAGGACTTATTTCCCTGAGTCCTTCCATTCCCTGTGTCAACAGTCTCTATTTTGCCTTCTTTGGTCTCCTGTCCTCTACTGGAAGGAATCTGGTCCAAGCTCTGGCTCCTTCCTCTCCCCCCCATCCAATGTCAAGGCAACCCTTCCTTGTCCAACTTACCCACCCCTTGCCTTCCCATCTTCCTTCAAGACCCAAATCCAATACTATTTCCTCCATGAAACTTGTCTGTTCTCCCCAGCTGAAGGATCTCTCTTCTTCTTCTGAGCTCCCATAGTTCTCTGAACATCCTAGTATTGCTCTTTCAAATTCTATCTTGTGGTATGGTCATTGGTATGCATGTTTTATATTCCTTTGTTGTTGTTGTTGAGTTGTATCAGACTCTCCATGACCCATTTGGGGTTTTCTTAGCAAAGATACTGGAGTGGTTTGCCATTTCCTTCTCCAGCTCACTTTACATATAAGGAAACTGAGGCAAACAGGGTTAAGTGTCTTGCCCAGGGTCACATAGCTAGTAAGTGTCTGAGGCCAGATTTGAACTCAGGGAAGTTGAGTCTTCCTGGCTCCAAGCCCAGCACCCTATCCACTGTCCTAACTAGATTCTCTTTTTACATTTCTTTACTAGACTGTAAGCTCTTTGAGGACAAAGATTGTATTTTATCAATCCACATCATAGGCTCTTAGGATCATAGATTTAGAAATGAAAGGGAATCTAAGACACCCTTAAGTCCATCCATCCCCCCACTCCCTCAATTATTTTGTAGTTGAGGGACTTGAGGCTCAAAGAGGTTAATCAACTTGTCCCAAGTCACACAGGTGGAAGAATCTGGATTTGAACCCCAGGCTTTTGGCTGCAAATCCAGCTCTATCCTCTACACTGCCCAACACAAAGATTTATGAACAGATGGTACTCAGCTCATGTTTGTTGATTGAATGAATGAAGACAGAAATACATTATTGGAACAGATTCATTGAGGAGAAAGGGCGTGTCAGGGACTGTTCTAGTGTCCACAGGAACTGGAAAGATAACAAGATCAAGACAGTCCACAATCTGACCCCACCTGATATTTCCAACTTTATCACTAGGCAGCTAGATGGCAAAAAGATCCAGAGCTCTGGATCTGAATCTAGGAAGACCTGAGTTCAAATCCAGCTTCAGACACTTCTAGCCAGGTAATACTAGGCAAGTCACTAAACCTCTGTCTCAGTTTCCTAAACGATAAAATGAGTATAAGTAATAGTAACTACCTCCCAGGGTTGCACTGAGGATCAAATGAGACATTCATAAAGCACTTTGCAAGCCTTATGCAAACCTATATTTCTAATGAAGAACTGCTTCCTGATAAGGAAGTCCTAGGTCATATCAATAATGGGTGCCGATCCCATTTTTATAAATGAAGAATGTTCTACATTGACCCTGCTTAAATATCAAGAGCTCATTGAAGACTTGGGACTAGAAGCCAATTTACCTACCTCCAAGCCCAAGGCCTTTGCCACTCAAACCATCCCTCTGTCTATAGGTCTTGCCTGGGTGAGACTTCTTTAGAGGAAATGACAAGGTAATCAACATCCATAAAATTAATCAAGTTAACATTGTGAGAGTTGATAAAGACCCTCTCAGGATGGGCTGGGGAAATAGCCCAGAGGGAAGTCCAGTAATTCTGGACCTTGAAGCAGAGGTTTGAAGAACCCAGCCACCATCCTTTGTGGTGCAAACTCTGCTTAGAGGTGTTCCCCATCTGTAACTCCAACACAGCCTGGCTACTAACCTAAGGGCTCCCCAGCAGAGAGCTCAGGTACTTCCCTTAGGCAGTGGGGGATGGGGGGATGCTTCCTGCTTTCTTTCCCAAAATAAAGAGTGGAACAGCAGTAGCCTAAGTCCTTGGCCACTGTCTAGCAGACTGATATCCTCTGCATTTTCTTAGCTGACTAAGTGAAGGGTGTTCTCCCCTGTTTTCTGAACAGCATGGCCAAGTTAGTAAAGGAATTAAAAAACATAACAAGAGCTGGTTTCTTTTCCTCCTTTTCCCAAGAGCAAAACCTGCAGAAGGATGCCCTAAGGTTTGCAACAGCTTTTTCTCAAGCTTAAGGTGGGAGAGAGGCAGGCTTTGAATTAGAGACAGCCAGCCTCGAAGCCAGGAACATATGAGTTCCCAGTCAGACCGCTCACAGTGTATCCCTAGGTAACTCACCCAACTTCTCTCTGTTGTAGGTCAGTGAGGGCAAATGCAAAGGGAAACAGGAGCGACTAGTCTGCCCATAAAGATCTCCAAGGATTGAATAGTGACTTAGCTTTACAACATAATACTATTTATATTTTATTGTGCGTTTTTTTTTTCATCTTGTTAGATATTTTCCAATTACATCTTAATCTGGCTTGGGACCAATCGGGAGATGGTGCAGGTCACAGGCCATATGTTTGACACCTGCTCTAGGTGTCACTTTACTTGCTATTACACTCTGAAAGAATCTAAAGTTTCAGAGAAAATAGTGGCCTTCATCCAGGAGTTCCTCATTTTTAAAAAAAAATTTATTTATTTTATTTTGAACTTGAGAAATAAAACAAGCATTTGCGTAACATAGTAGAATGGGGGGGGGAAGATAATTGTACATGAAACTGCAAATCTATTGTGTACAACTTATATTAATGACACTGAAGGGCCAGTTCTTATCCTATTCTGTGGTGTATTAGAGAGCAAGCCCCATTGAAGAAGACAAAGGGAGCATACATATAAGTGCTAACTAAATGATGAAAAGCTTTAATACCCATGAGTGCCCAAAGAAGGAAGGTAGAACTGTTGAGCTCTGGGAGGGCAGAATCCATCCTGTTTTTGTCTCTTTACCCCCATCACCTGGCCCAGACCGGGTACACAACACTCATTGAATTGAATTAAAGTGACAGGAGATAGGTGAGGTCAGTCTGGAAAGCTTCCTGAAGGAGGGGGTGTTTAGAAGGACTTAGAAGAAGGGAAGACCCTACATTTGGTTGAGAGGAGGGGACATGTGACCTCTCAGAGGTAGGAGAAGGGGGAACCTGAAAAGGGAGAAGAGTGAGACCTGGAGAAGGAGGGAAGTATACAATTGGGAAGGAGTGGTTCATAGCAGAGTCAAGCTATATGCTCATGGGAAATTAAGGCAGCTAAATGAGGAATCAGAGGAAGATAATATAGTTGGTAGGGGACCTTTGAAGACCATAGCTAGCAAAGTGCCTGACACATGATAAGCATTTAATAGATGTTTGTTCTTCTGACTTGACTTTGTGCCTCCAAGGTCATAGAAAATGTGCTGTTTGGTTTTGCCTAATGGTGTTTATTTGTTTGCCTTTACAATAGAGGGTTTTAGGGGGGCCAAGGATATATTAGGAAGTGACATCAATGTTGCAAAACTATCAATAAGAGAGCTCCTGTCTCCCCTACAGTATAGACAAGAGGGATCAGTACCTCAAGGGGGCTTAGTCTAGGGAACTGAGCCCTATATGTGGGGTACCTTCCCAGAATTTCTCAATATAAATTTAAAAAACCCACTTCATTTCTCCTTCATTCCTAGAACCCATCTAGACTACTGACCATCAGGGCACTGCTGTGGCTGTAAATGAGAACCCTAAGAGGATCAGACAGAGTTGGAAGGTAGGGCTCCATTCTAAGAGATACCCTACCAAGACCTCTGGTGGGTCTTTTTTTTAACTATGGCACAGATGACCTCATTGAGCATAGGTAAGGGCAAATAGGAAGGCTTTCACTCACCTTTCTGCCACTCCCTTGGAGCATACAAGGTTCCTGGAGATCCGGCCTGCAGAAAGATCAGTTCATCAGTCTGGGAGCAGTTTCGCTTCAGCCCCAATCTGGATGGATAGACTCTCCCTACCCCACCTCTACCCCACCACTCAGGCCATTTTGAATCTCAGAGATATACTACAAATGAGGGGGGGGGGATGCATTTAGAGCATCTGTCCTCAAAGGAGGAACCTGACTGACTTACAAGTACCAATAGTAGACAGGTAACATTTTAAAGTGAGCAAAGTATTTAATCTTTATTATCTCATTTGCCCCTTGAAGCTAATGGGTGGAGGGGGAGGGAGGTGGGAGGGAAACTGTCTATTCAGAGTAGGGCTGCAGTGAGAGGGTCTATCTGTGTGACACTGGAGACATGGGAGAAGGAACTGTGTGAAAGCACTGAGAGACTTGACTGACAGGCACAGAGATGGACCTTCACCTAAGTTATCTTTGGAACGAGGAAGAAAGAAAAAGAGGGAAGGGAACAGAGGCTACAAGCAGTTTCTCTGCTGTCCATGCAGAAGTAACAGGTAGAAGTCTGTCTTTAGCCTTCCCCCACTGAGTTCTTGAAATGGGGAGGGCTTGGATTGACGCGTTTAGCCATCCCTACCTCCTACTGAAGAGACAATATGGCATTGTGATTAGAGAACCAGACTTGGAGATCTAGCTTTGAAACCCACCTCTTAGTCTTGCTAGTTAAGTGGTCAAAAACAAATCATTTCACTTCTCTGAGACTCAGTTTCCTTGAGTCTAAAATAGGGGTTATAATACTGGCACTATGAACTCTCAAAGGGTCACTTCAAAGGGCAAATGAGATGATGTAGATTGAGTATTTTTGTCACTTTAAAGTGTTATCTAACTGTCCACTATTGGTACTTGCAGGTCAGAATCAGATTCCTCCTTTGAGAATAGATGCCTCAATCTGCCCCCACCCCCATCATTGATAGTGTCCCTATAGGACTTAACAGGCCCCAGTTAGGTGGTAGGATGGGGGAGGGAGTCTGTCTACCCAGAGTGGGGCTGCAGTGAGATACTGCAGCACCTGCTGCATTCAGTCCCCTGGCATTGTTCAGTGGGTAAAAGAAAGGGAAGCCGCAGGGTGGGGAGGGGGAAGGAGGGAGATGAGAAGGGAGAGGATAGGGTCTGCAGATACTGTCTGGCATGGTTATAATAATAGCAACACTTCTTCCTGTGAGGCTGGATTCCTCATATCTGTTGGGGATTGTTGCTATTGATTTCCTCCTCCTTGTCGATTTCATTGTGTTGGCAAGAGCCAAGGGGATATGGATCTCCCCTGAAGTTAAATCTTGTCTCTTACCAAATCCCTGTCCCAAGACTTCTCTAGAAACAAACTGAGTTCCATATAAGATTAGGGTCCAAGCCCTGAGCTTAGTCAAGAATTATTATTATTAATTATTCATTTCCCACTGCTGGGAATTCAGGGATGGTATGGTTGGGATTTGGGGTGGGTAGGAGAGGGATATGGAACCATACTCTCATAAATATTCATTCTCTGATTGTCCTAGGGAAGTTTAAGGTTATGCTCTGGGGTTAGAGCTCCCCTTGGCTCTGACTGGACTGGGAGCTTTATTTCAATTCCCCTTCCCCAGGGCCAGGTAACAATGGTGGTGCTGGGGTGCATGAGACTTGCTCGGTATGCGCTGCATGTGGGACTGCAGAGCCGGCAAGAAGTCTTGGGTTTTTCACCCCGGCCCCAGCCTCTCCCCCAAGCCGCCAGCTTTGCCATAATCTGGGAAAATGGAGGCTCGGGCTGCTGATCCAGAAGGGTAAATTGGACCAGGGGATCTTTCCCTTTTGCATGCCCCCTGTCTTTCATTCCCGGGGCCACTGTAGTCCCATCCAGAGTACTGCAGGAGGGAAAGGGCCCAGGGGTCCTCTGGCCATGCAAGCCCTCTGCAGAAGAATAGAAACAATACTGACCACGAGCCCAGTCCTGATGGGCAGCACCTGGGCCTGGATGACTGGGGAGGGGGAAGAGGGGGATGGCCTGTATCTCTCTAAGTAGGGATGCAAGAATCAGGACCTGGGTAGCAAGCATCTGAAGCCTGGGGAGCGGGGCCGTGCGCGAGATGCTCCAAGATTGGGAGGCTCGTCTCAATCGGTGCTGGTTGCTGAATCCGAGTAGTCCTTCAGCTGGGAAGAGCTCAAGGGAGGCCGGGCCAGATCACCTGGGCAAAGGTGCACCCTCCCGCCCCCACTGCAATGGCTTTGGGGTCCTGGGCTCGGGAGACTGAGGAAGTCAGGCTTGGAGGGGCGTTTGCCCCTTCCCCAGGCCTTCGGGAGCTGCAGAGGTTTCTCTCCTTAGAGAGGAAGGAGGCTGAGATCGAGGGCAGCTGCCCCCTTACCAGTCCATCAAGGTCTCCGGTTCCTCTGTCCTGCAGGGGTCCAAGAGGGAACCAGACCCTCCGTGCTTCCACGTCTGGACCCTGGGGGATGCGAAGGGGACAAAGGAATTGGTTGTTTCTCTTCGTCCCTGGGAAGGGGCTTAATCGGGGCCGGGCAGGCGAGGGTTAACGGGAGGTGCTTTCTGCTGCAAGGCTTGGCAGGAGTGTACTACTGGGTTGCCGGAGAGCGGAGAAGGGAGAGGAGGGTTAAGCGGCAGTTTAGCTTGGAGAGAGCCGGGGGGCTCTGGGCCGGAACCCCCGGGAGTGATGAATGCAGGACGGGGGACCCCTCGATGCCCTGGGGCCTGCGGGATCGGGTTGCATAAAGGCCAGCCCCGAAGCCTCTTCCCTCTCCCTCTCCCCCCCTCTCAGTTCTGCCATCCCGCCTTGAAGCAGAGCTAGGCAGAGCTTCCCATCGTCCTGCAGAGGAAATGCGAGGGGTTTTCTCTAGGGGGGGAATCAATGGTCGCCCGGAGGTACATCTTAGCTCAAATGCCACCCCTGTCTGAGGAAGGCCGGCGGCCCTGGGATCCTTGGGGGAGAGTAAGTCTGCGGGCTTGGCCGCTGTCAGGGCTGAGGAGTGGGGGAGGGGGGCTTCAAAGAGGGAGGGGTGGTGTTTCCTCCGCAAAGTTGAGCTCTTGGACGATATTTTTCTGTTCTCCCCAGGACTGGCTCAGGTCAGGGCTTAGATCAACCACCCCCATTCCCACCCCAAGCCGGGAAAGCTTTAGCCTGGGCCCATCCTTGGTTTGCCCGAGGGTCCCAGCGGACTCTGTATCCCCTTCCTCCATCCCCTTCTCCACCCAAGAGGAAGGCATTTGGCTCAGATGGGGCGGGGGTGAGGGGTGGGGGTGGGGGGATGTTCTCCAGAGAGCTTGGCCTGGACACGCTGCCTGGCTTCTCTCCTTTGCAAGAAGGAATTACCGGGTTGCCAGGTGGAGGGGAGCCAGCTAGAGAGAATGGGCAGCTGACCCGCAGTGATCCCAGGGCAGGATGCAGCGGAGCCCCCAGCCAGAGGGAGGGGTGGGCAGCCAGGTCCTTTAGAGAGCGAGGGCAGCATCCTGAGGCCCTACGTGTGGCCCGGGGCAAGTGGGAAGCCAACCCACATGCCCCCAGAAGCCGGGTCTCGGCAGTCGCTGCCTCAGAGCCCCAGTTCCACCTTGCTGATGTTTTTTCCAGGCAACGTCACACCTCCTGAGGACGACGGGGAGGACACTGGGTTTCGCTGAGGTTTGCATCTTACCGCCGTCAAAGCGGAGGCTCCAGACACGAGCCGGGCAGCCCCAGAGCCAAGGACCACACTGGCCAGGTTTCCTCTACAATCAAACGCCAGGGCTCACCTCTGGGAGCCCAAGCCTGCCCTCCTGTCCAGAATGACTCACCATTCTTCCTGACTCGGGTGCTAGGACGATATGGGGAGCTCAGCTGTCTGTTTGTGTATCTAGGATTCCCCCAGAGTCTCAGCGGCTTGGTTACTAAGAGACCTCCCTGATTCCAACTCCTCCAGGTAACCCAATTTGTTGTTTTGTCATTTGCCGTCTGCCTAAAGCCTGTGGTGCAGACTCATGCATGCTAAGCACCCTCCCATCCTCTTCCAGAAAGTGGGGGAGACTGCTGGGGCACAGGTATTTGCAAGTGAATAGTTCAGTGCCGAGAGTTGGGATGATAGTGGGAGGGGGCTGTGCTGTAAGGAACAGGAGTGGTGCAGAAAGAGACTTTATTTCCCTCCCCCTTCCCACTATCCAGGGAGCAGCCTGCTTTAGGTGTAGTGGTGTGGCTTTCTTGAAACTGCTCAGTGCCTCTTCTGTGCCCCCTCAGTACTGGGAGTTGGGATAAAGTTGTTGAGGTCCGAAGGATTGGGGAGGGGGGAGAAGATAATTTATCTTGAAACTTGTCACTGGCCAAGACATAGGGGACAAGCAATGGCTTTGGGGCATGCTGGCCACTGCTTGTATTGTAATGCTTTTACCTGACTTTGTCTTTCAGCCAAGCCAAGCAGGCACTCTTTAATGTGCAGAGCTCCCCGAACGCTCTCATGTTCAAACCCAAGCTGATACACCTGCTTTTCTGGGGGACATTAGCATTGTCCTGAAAGCTCTCCCCTGGGATAGCTGGAAGGTGTAGAGCCAGGAGCCTTTCCCAGCCCCCATTATGACAGTGGCCACTGGAGACCCAGCAGATGAAGCTGCCGCCCTCCCTGGGCACCCCCAGGACACCTACGACCCTGAGGCAGACCATGAGTGCTGTGAGAGGGTAGTAATTAACATCTCCGGATTGCGATTTGAGACACAGCTCAAGACTTTGGCCCAGTTTCCAGAGACCCTCTTAGGAGACCCGAAGAAGCGAATGAGGTACTTTGATCCACTCCGAAATGAATACTTTTTTGACAGGAACCGCCCTAGCTTTGATGCCATCTTATATTACTACCAGTCTGGGGGCCGATTAAGGCGCCCTGTGAATGTCCCCTTGGATATCTTCTCAGAAGAAATCCGCTTTTATGAACTGGGTGAGGAGGCGATGGAGATGTTCCGAGAGGACGAAGGCTACATCAAGGAGGAAGAGCGTCCTTTACCGGAAAATGAGTTTCAGAGACAGGTGTGGCTTCTATTTGAATATCCAGAGAGTTCTGGGCCAGCCAGGATTATAGCTATTGTGTCTGTCATGGTGATTTTGATCTCCATTGTGAGTTTCTGTCTTGAAACTTTGCCCATTTTTCGGGATGAGAATGAAGATATGCCTGGTGGTGGGATTCCTTTCCATACCTACTCTAACAGCACCATTGGGTACCAACAATCCACTTCCTTCACCGACCCTTTCTTTATTGTGGAGACACTATGCATCATCTGGTTCTCCTTTGAGTTCCTAGTCAGGTTCTTTGCCTGTCCCAGCAAAGCCGGTTTCTTCACCAACATCATGAACATCATTGACATCGTGGCCATCATCCCGTACTTCATCACCCTTGGGACCGAGCTGGCAGAGAAGACAGATGACGCCCAGCAAGGCCAGCAGGCAATGTCATTGGCTATCCTCCGTGTGATCCGGTTGGTAAGAGTCTTTAGGATTTTCAAGCTGTCCAGACACTCCAAAGGGCTCCAGATCCTAGGGCAGACCCTCAAGGCCAGCATGAGAGAATTGGGCCTCCTGATATTCTTCCTCTTCATCGGGGTCATTCTCTTCTCTAGTGCTGTCTATTTCGCAGAGGCAGATGAGCGAGATTCCCAGTTCCCTAGTATCCCCGATGCCTTCTGGTGGGCAGTCGTCTCCATGACAACAGTAGGCTACGGAGACATGGTCCCCACCACCATTGGGGGAAAGATTGTGGGTTCCCTTTGTGCAATTGCAGGTGTCTTAACTATTGCCTTACCAGTCCCTGTCATAGTGTCCAATTTCAACTACTTCTACCACCGGGAGACAGAGGGAGAGGAACAGGCCCAGTACTTACAAGTGACCAGCTGTCCAAAGATCCCATCTTCCCCTGACCTAAAGAAAAGTAGGAGTGCCTCCACCATTAGTAAGTCTGATTACATGGAGATCCAGGAGGGGGTAAACAACAGCAATGAGGACTTTAGAGAGGAAAACTTGAAAACAGCCAACTGTACCCTGGCTAACACAAACTATGTGAATATTACCAAAATGTTAACTGATGTCTGATTGAAACCTATTAGCATATTTACAGCTCAAGTGGAACTAATGCAGATATTGCGTAATAGCCTGCATTGTAGCTGTCCTAACCGCGTGTACTTGGTTATGCATGGAAAGCAAGAATTGTGAAGTGATTTTTTTTATTTCTTTATTTTTTTTTTAAATTTAGAACACAGACTATCCTGTATGTGGCTTTCATGCAGACTTCCATCACAGATTTAGGGGTTTCCAAAGACTGAAGGTGTAGTAAGACAGGTGCAACTCATGAAGTCAGGATTCAGAAAGGGACATTCAAACCATCTCATGTAAGCAGCATGACCTACTAGTATCAGTGTGTCAACTCTCCCAGTTAACTGCACTTAGCACATGCAAGGGACTCCCCTCCCCATCGGACTTACCAGTCAGCCCTTCCTTCTTCCCTTTTCCTTTCCCCTCTCCCTCCCTCTCTCCTCCCTCCCCACAGCCAGAAAGGATCCTGGCTTCACTTTTTAAGCTTTGGTAACTATTCCAAATGTCATCCCCATGTTTTGCATTGAAAAGAACACACAGCCGTGCGGGCAGAATCACTTTCTGTGTCACCGGCGTGGTGAATTGCAGTTGCCAAGTGGAGGGCTGCTGAGGCTGATTTCATAACGGAAAATACTGCATTCGACTCTTTCTCTGCAGTGTCAGCGCGAGGCCCAGGGGAGGGACAACTAGTATGACCCAAGATGAGTTGTTAAGACTCAAATTTCATACTGAAGTCTTAGGGGAGAAACCAACTGACTAAGGAACCTCTCTGCTTAGAGGGTCACTGTTTTTTTTTTTTTGCCATGTTCTGGGTCGCCAAAGAGAATGACGGGTCCCTCCATGATACCTGAGTTCCCGGAGTCTCCTTTGCTAATGTGGTAGCCTCTTGGCATAGTGATACTGCAGTGAAACCCAACAGTGCTTCAGCATGGGGATTTGTTGCATGAATCTCAATATCTAATACACACGAGATTAATCTGTTGTTTTTTCAGAGTAGCTTACACACACAGTATTCATGCTTATTATAGTATTGATAGACTCTGGATGGCACTGAGTTTGAGGACTTTTTAAAGCATGGGAAGCCAAAAGTCCTTAATCGGGAGGGGAAAAAACATAGCATGAGACTCCCTGGGAAAAGGGAAGCCAAACCTTACGTGTGTGCTCCACAGTTCTTCCAGGTGGAGGCACAGACCTCTGCCGAGCCAAGAAGGTGAAATAGCAAGGAAAAGCCTGAGCAGATCATGTGGACTGCACCTTAGTAATTAATCTTGTTGCAAACAGGACTTTTACAGTTGGCTAGAGCATTTAGTTGTGAGAGCAGGTGGATCTGTGGATCCAATGTACATATATCCAATCTCACCTTCATGTGTTCCTCGACCTACCTACCTAGCTAGAGATAAAAAAAATAGTTGCATTCAAACATGGTATAAGCTTATGCAATATTTTTGACACAGGGCAATTTATGCATGTGTTCTGACTATGTGCACTAATGCGTGTATATGTCTTGCTACATGTACACAGGCAAACACACGACACACACACAACTATAAGTATAAATAGTAGTTATATATATATATATAATATGTAAATGTATACTCTGGAGTTCAGGTTCAGAGGGCAAAACCATTGCTCTGTGAGCTGGGGAAATGACTCATGCATGTCTAACAGGCCTCACGAGTTCATGTTGGATTGATCCTCTTTTTGGATTGGTTCCCCCACTGGGCCATGGTTTGCTGCCATCACCTGAGATACTCCAGCCTGTGTGGTTTCTTAGACCATTACAAAATGTCTTTCTGCCCTCCATGTGCTGCAGCTCCAGTCCCAGTGACTGAAGCTTGTCTTACTGAGTGCACAAGGGCCCATGGCCCTCATGGTTCCCTCAAGCTGCCCCTTGGCCTGGCCCCGGGGCAACCTTTTCATCACCAGTCCTGAAACCCAGCAGGACAGAATTAACTCCATCACCATCTCCCCACCCCACCCCCACTCCCGCTCCTCCTTGCCTTTGGGTTTCCTTTTCACCTGGCTCTGTCTACCCAGCCACTTCCATGGCTCTCTCCTCCCTATGTCTCCTGATTCAATACCAAGGCCAACAAGAAATGGGACCTTTCTGAGACCCAGAAATTTTGGTCTTTGAACTCTCTCCTCTCTCTGCCCTCACTATCTAGAAAAGTTCAAAGGTAAACCTGGATAACTGAAGTCTATGTATGGTCCATAAACACTGTTTGGGTCACCAGGTTCAACCTCCACCACCACCACCATCCTCCCCCCCCCATCCCTGCTGCCCCAGCCGTAACTCCTTCCTCCCATTAGACCTGCTCAAGAAGGAGTGTGGCAGAGTAGGGACACCAATGGTGTTGGTGTTAGAAAGCCTTGCGTTTCAGTCCCGCCTCAGAGATTTACTAGCTACTTGATTCTGGGCAAGTCACTTAACTCCCCTGCCTCAGTTTCCTCATCTGTAAAATGAGAGGATTAGACTTGATAGATCTATCCCCTAAAGTCTGTTCAGGGTCTAAATCTATTATGCTAAGTGGGTGGCATGAGTTTTTTCTTTTCTTCTTCTCTCCTTTTGCCCCTTCCATAGCCTTTCCTCAGAGGAAGCTAATGAGCAATGAGAACACCTAAAGTTTTGCAAGGAGTGGCAAGGATCAGAGCCCCCTGCCATCCTCTAGGGATGAATTTACTGAAGATTCCCACAAAAACAAGAATGGAACTCTGTGAGCTCCATTTGGCCCCTTAGGTATCTCCTTGTCTACCAATTTGCTCAGCACCTGTAGTTGTCATGGGGGGTGGGCATTGGGGCAGGAGTCTAGTGGTTCCGAACCACTTCTGTGCCTGGATTCCTGGGCACAGTAAAGGTCCATGGGGTACCCTCATTGACTCATGTGTCTTCAGGGGTTTGCCCGGCTCTGTGTAGTCATCCTTGAATGCACCCAGTCCATCTGAGGCTGTTCAGAACCCCCAGGAATCAAGAAGGGCATGTACCCATTCTGATAATAGTAGAAAGGGAAGCAACCAAGATCTATAGAGTCCAGATCAGGACTGTGGGTGTTTTATTGCAATATCCTTCCAGAGAGGAGTTAAGAGAGGAGAATTCCCCTGTGGGATAGAAAGTGCTCTCAAAAAGGAAGTGAAAAACAACCCTTTGATCAAGAGACAAATACATGCAATATATACTCATGTGCAAAAGACACACAATGCAACATGCAAATATGGGGGAAACCCATAGCAAATACACAGGACCAGACCTATATGGTCCTACCCACAATTTCAAATGCACAAACATGCAAAGTAATGCACACATGATACACAGCATACAACCAACACACACCAGGAGAATCAATAGTTCTCTGATCATAGAGCTATAAATGATAAGCACAAAAAAATTAAACACTAACATAAACTTTATCCCCTTAGCCTCATCTGTCCCTGACAGCGCGAGTGCACACACACACACACACACACACACACACACACACACACACACACACACATATACCTCCCAGCTACTTAGGGCTGCTTTTATACTCCCTGGATTCTCTGAGGGGAATCTGCTTTTACACCTCTTAATGACTCTCCCATTCTCCTATTCTGATCTTTCTCTTCTCTTCTCTTCTCTTCTCTTCTCTTCTCTTCTCTTCTCTTCTCTTCTCTTCTCTTCTCATCCAATCCCAATTTTTCCTGTCTAGGGGGAAACCCCCATTTGTGGTTAAAGATAGGGGACTGGACCATCTCTTCCACAAGGGCTTCTGATTGGAGCAGGGAATCTTATAAGATATCCCATCAAATAACAT
This sequence comes from Trichosurus vulpecula, assembly GCF_011100635.1. Lineage (NCBI taxonomy): Eukaryota > Metazoa > Chordata > Mammalia > Diprotodontia > Phalangeridae > Trichosurus > Trichosurus vulpecula. The sequence continues at coordinate 59,578,138 of NC_050579.1, forward strand.
TTTTTCCTCCCAGAAATAGGGGACCTAGAGCAGTCAGTGATTGATGGGCAAGCTCACTGCCCCACTGTACCACTTCCTCCAGAGAATACCACCTCCCCTGGGCCATATCTATACCACAGTTCCATTGATCCAGTGGGTTTTGGTGTCACTGTTGTTCATTTGTTTGGGGTGGGCAGGGGAGTGGAGGGGAAGCGTCTAGGTGACACAATAGATAGAACACTGGACCCGGAGTCAGGAAGGCCTAAATTTTAACCCTGCCTCAGACACTTAGCAGTGTGATGCTTGGACCCATCTCTTCATTTCTCAGTCTCAGTTTCCTTAGCTCAACTTTTCTCCATAAAAAGGAGATCTTAATAGCACCTACTTCACAGGATCCAACAGGATCCAGGTAAGGAAATATATCAAGCACTTCCAAAGCACTATATAAATGTTAGCTAATTTTATTGTTGTCATTTTCCCTGCATTCCTGGAATCTCTAGGCTTGGACCTAGTCTCATTTTGGCTGCTGGCTACCAAGAAATAATAGGGTCATGGGTCAGGGACAGCAGAGGAGAAACACCAAGGCTGTCACTGTGACGTCCTTCCTATCTATAGCTTTATCTGTGGTCTTTGCTGGGATCATGGAGAACCAGTCTAGATAAATTAGGAGAAATTACATTTTATCTGGGGGAAAATAGCTTTCCTTCCTGAAACAATTCCCTGGATCCCAGTTACTGAATCAACAGTCTACTGTTGGTTAGTCACATTGGGATTACTAATGAACTTGGTAGTTGATCTATCATGGGTGGTTTATAAAAAGTGGATTCCCCCATCCCTCAATGCATCCCTAGAAGCCAGCTAGTGAGACTTAAAGAAATACAAAAAATCATTTTAATGCCAGCCTGAGGGAAACATAGGAAACTAAACTGATTGCTTTAAAAAGTTGGGGGAGGGAATGATGAATTATTTCATTTATGTTAAATATAGACACAAGGGTTGTACCTGTGATTTGCTCTATATAGGATACAAGTGAGGAAATTCCCTCTACCAATGTCAGTCAGCACTTTCTTTTCAACTTACAGTCTCAAAAGAGGTGCCCAGAGCACTGAGACTTGACCAGGGTTAAGTGACTTAACCAGAGTCACAAAACCAGTATGCATCAAAGGCAGGACTTGACCCCAAGGTTTCTCGGCTTCAAGGCTGGCTCCCTATTTACTATGCCACTTCAAAACTTTAGTTAAATGATTTAACGATTATCCAACATTATGGATTATCTCTATGTGTCACTATTTCCTCTGGACTCATGTGAATAATTGAGTTGACTTTCTAGTTTGCCCCTAATGGAGGCCAGTAGTTGAGCAGTGCCTTTGGTCAGACGGTTCTGGGCACAGCCTAGGGGACTATGCTTTCTCTGCTCAGATAGATCCCTATGATAGCCTTCCTTACATTTGTATGTCCACCTACACTTTGTCATCTCTCCAGAGGCATCAAAATCCCGCTCAAGTTGACAAGATGAGGTCTCTTTGGAAGTCAAGATCTGATTTGCTCTTTGGTTTCATGTATTGTCTCTGTAGCCTGAATTTCAGAACCCAGAATGTGAAGGAAACATGGTGGAATTTTCAAGAGGGTGGTGAGGAAGATGAGCCCTAGGAGAGAGGAGAAAGGTTGGGCTGAGGAAATGAAGATGGAACTGGACAATTTCCAGGCTAAACTATGCAGAAGCCAAAAGTTAATGGAAGATGAGAGTCCTTGAGTTTATTAGGGTTTATGTGGTGCTTTGCAGTCTTTCTCCCTCCCTTCCTCTCTCTCCCTCTCCCCCTCTCTCCCTCTCCCTTTTTTCTCTCTCTCCCCTTTCTCTCTTTCTCTGTCTCCCTCTCCTTCCCCCTCTATCCTCTCCCTCTCTTCTCACTTTCTCTCTCTCCCTCTTTAACCCTTCTCACTTTCTTTTTCTCTCTCCCTCACCTTTCTCTCTCCCTCTCTCCCCCATCTCTCTCTCTCCCCCCATCTCTCTGTCTCTCCCTCATCTCTCTCTCCCTCTCTTTCTCTCTCTCCCCTTCTCCTTCTCTGTCTTTCTCCTCCCTAATCTGGACTTCTGTGGAATCTAGGTACCTCATGATACCAGGGTGGCATTTTAGAAAAAAATTAGAGCCCAAACATTTAAGATCCCAGGGTGGCCTGCCCTAATCTCATGGCCCCCAAGCCCACTGATCTTACATAGGAAAGGCTTCTCCATAAGCTTTTTCATTGATTAAAAATTTGATTCCCTATCTAGCCCTAGTACCTGTGTGACTACCTAAGGTGAAGGAGCTGTGAGGCTTTCAGACCCTAATCATCTTTGACTTTCATACTTCTAGCCAATGAGAGCTCCAGCCAATGAACTTCCTACCCATTGGTCCCTTTTGTAAAACATTAGCACCAATCCTCTTAGAAGTTAATGTGGACAATGCTTCTTTCTGTCCACGCTTCCAAAGTCTCCAATGCTTTAAGGAGGTTTTTCTTGTCAGTGCTATTCACAGCTGTAGAGAGCATGACACAATGTGAAATACCTAATGATCAAATATTAAAATGGCACCCCAGCTCCATCATCCAGGAGGCATGTGTTTTGGACTATCTATCCAGGAGTGGAAATGGGTTGAACTGAGCCACTCATTCATTAATTCATTCATTCAATCATTCAACAAACATTCATCCTTCCATCTTTTCTTTCCAGTTCCCCCTTGTGACCAGCAGAAAGCCCTCACAAGGTAGTCAGTTTGGCTTAAGTCCGCAGTCTATGACTGCAGAATGGAGTCCTTCCCTGTTTTGCCCTCACCTCCCACCAATTCATACCTATGATCTTAGTCTCCCTGATGTTCTAACCACTTGAGCCAATTAGCAAATATAACTGTGAGTCAGAAATGTTCTTCAGGATTGGGTGGCAGCCTGGAGTAGTGGACAAAGCATTGGACTTGGAGCTGAGAGATGTGGGTTTTACTCCAGACTCTGCCACTAATTAATTAGCTGTGTTACCCTAAGGCAAATTGCTTAATCTCTCAGGGCCTCAGTTTCCTCATCCATAAAATGAGAGGAGATGACTAGATCACCTCCAAGGTCCCTCCCAGTTCTGACATTCTATGAGTTATGGTGGACAGTCTTTGTCCTCAGGCCTGGCCCCATCCTACTCTCAAAATCCAGTCATGACCATTACCCTTGGCTAAGGTGCTGGATCTTTGGCACATCCTCTACTGGGCCAGCCCCTCTCTCAAATGAAAGCAAGCTGGTCAGTGCTGCCCTCCCCCAAGCTTACCTAACCTCCTACTCATTTCCATCCATCACACTCCCCCAAAGCCTAATTTCCATTTTTAATATTTTATTTATCTTTTAAAAAATGGAGGAAAAGTGCAATAAAATAAATAGTGACTGTTTTCTTTAGCAATAGCTATTTTAAAACCTTGCTCTCAGGACTGAATAGTGATAGCACCTGGATTCTAGGGTAAAGACTGGGGTCCCTGGGTGTTCCCTCACTATTCAGTAACTTCCTCTCTCCTTGGCACTCGGTTGGCCCGAGTTCTATTGCTTTGAAGCCCCTGACCCTACTTCCAGAATGTAAATGTATGCAGATGGGAAATTCCAATGGGAAGCATGCCAGGTAGGCAATGAGGAGGTAGGGGTGAAAGTGGGTAGAGGGTTGGAGGGAGACTGTATGTATACAACCCCTTTTTCTCTATGGACTACTCTGAGCTGGTGGGAGTGCTGCCCAACCCCCAAATGCTGAAACCATGAAGCTGAGTAGGCTCACACTAGGCTAGGCCATCAAGTTGGCTCTGAGCCTATCTCTGGCAGCTCATAATTGAAGCCCAGGAGAAAGGGCTTACCAAGAGATTGGAATAAAGCATCCTAGGTCGTTAGGAAAAAGATTCTTCCCATGGATTAAGAAAGATTATCTAATTTTTTGATCCTCCCCAAGTGGAAAATAGCTCCTGAGGGCCTTTGGCCCAGCATTTCAACATTGGGGCTTGGGCAGGGGCAGGATGGATGATTTGCCTCCCTTCAAAAGGAACATAATGCTGGCTTTATTGAAAAACCCTGTAATGAAAAGAATATGTATGAATGTTATGGGAAAGGGGGTTAGGGTTATGATCACCCGGGAAAAATAAATGGAGACACTCACAATGACCCAGTTCTCAAAATGGATATTCAGGTGAACTGAGTTGGGATAAGGGGTGGGGTCACTGTCTATGTCATAATAACTCATAGTCACAAAATGCAGCTGCCCAAGGAATGCACAATGCACAAGCAACAAGGGAGGTTTGGAAGAGGCCCCCTGAAAATCTAGGTGTACATATACTTACTGTATTGGACAATCGTAGTTGGTGGATAACTGTTGATTGCCTCAGGGCCATTACATTCCTGTTTAATCCACCCTTGCTCTCTGTCTCTCTGTCTTTCTCTGTCTCTGTGTGTGTGTGTGTGTGTGTGTGTATATACACACGTACACATATATGTATGTATGTATACACATTATATACATGTATATGTACATATATGTGTATCTATATACATATATATTGCAACAAACCCTCGATTAACAGGAATGGGGATGCTCAGGGAAAGTGATGTACCAGTTAACTGAATAATCTGTTTGACTGTTGACAAGAGAAAACCCTTTTTGTTTCAATGCTTGTTTTTGAAAGTCTTTCTAAAACGTATCAATTAGTCCCTGCTTCCCTGACTTAGTAAGTAGAGTATATGTATAGATGTGATTGAAGCTTTTTGCAGAGTCAATGTTTTTAAACACTGTACAGGCCTATAGATGGAGAAGGCCTGGGAAATTATGCTGGATGAAGATGGTACCCCAGGGATAACTCCTCGAAGTTAGTGATTGAAACAAACCCCTACTCTGAGCCTATTTTGTCTACATTGGCCTCTTTCTCCTAAAAGTATAATACAGGAGAAAAAAGAAATTCTTGTTCATTGAGGGTTTTGATGACATGGGGTCTGGTTTTTTGAGGTTTTCCATAAAACACATATGTGTATATATAATATATGTGTACATATATGTATATGTATACCATGACTTCAGAAATTATATATACAAAGCAAACTCCCTTAGTTGAATGAATGTGGAATAAATTCAACAAACCATGGAATAAACTGCATAGATTTGGTTCTTTGTCCTTCCCTCACCCCTTCCCCATGATTTCTACCCTCTCTACTTCCCTAGCTCAGCTATTTCTCCCCTAATGCTAGCCCTATTTGGAAGACATCTCTTTTCTAACAAAAGGAACAGAGAGATTCCCACTTTGGATCCTCCCACCACACCAATAGTTGCCTAGCTCATATATAAACTGGGGGGTAAGTTCTCAAGCCCAGACTGTCATCCTTTCCTCATTCTGTCTGGCCTCTCCACAGAGGGACAGAAACATCTTTCCCAGCTTTGTAACCCTGGAGAAGGGGACATCACAAATATTCTGCAGCAGACTAAATAAAATAGTTATCTCTAGCCTTGCTCTCTCCAATTCTGTCTGCTTTTTGGTGAGACTATCCTAGGCCCTGAAGATAATGTATAGGTACTTTTCAACTTCTCATTTTGAAAGTCTCAATGGTGCATAGAAAAGGGGTAACCATACTCCATTGGTTTTAATCAGATCTCTGGGGTTGAAGTAGGAGGGACTTGCAAGGCTTCAGTAACCCTGTGGGAATAAACATAGATCACATTAGAAGCAGCCAGATCAGGCCAGCAACATGTTGTTAACTCTTAATCATACCCCATCTGTTGCATGCTAGATCTACATGTTATAGGATGTTTTCCATATAACTGGCCAGTGTCACCTCCCATAGAAGGTTGCATCAATTTAGAAGGAGAGTCAAGAGCATCTCTGCAAGAGCCAGTAGTGCAGACATCTGTCATGCCAGCATTCCTGAATGGGTGACCATCAATCAGCTGAAGACTGATCTGGCCCTTGCTGGGTAATGTTAGCAAATGAATCTGGACCAAGAGAGGTACCACCATGGTGCCAGCAGTATTGAATGTGGGCAATGGACAGTGGTGGATGGGGATGGTTTTGTACTGAATATGGACTGTGCATCTTTAGTCTGGGCCCTCTGCCTAAGCATCTGAATGGCCCAGGCTATCTGAATAACAGCAAACACACCACCTCAAGTCACCCAGGCAGAAATGCTGTGGTGTATAGGGGTGTGAACCTGTGTGAGGTCTTGTAGCTGCCCTCCTCTCACTAAGACAATGTGGAAGTTAACCCAGAAATGATCACTTATTCTGTTCTGGATCAAATTGCTGCTGAGAATTCATCATTCTAGGTTCTAGGTGCACTGGGAGCAGGTGTGTTTACAGGTGCCCAAGCACCTAGGTAATTAGGAGAGTGTAGATGTTGCCATGTGCTTAGACTATCCATCTCTACTCAAAGCACTTCATTCTGGGCCCCTTCTCTGTTCTCACAAGAGGCCTCTAAACCCTGCTGCTGCTTGAAAATGACTCCCAGGAGTCCCGGCTGCTTTGTTTGTGTGTGTGTGCTCATAAACACCCCAGACAGATGCAGAAAATGAGGAGAGGAGAGAGGAGGAGGAGATATTTCAGAGAGGGGCTTGTTCCGCTGCCAGATGATTTCCAGGTCAGCTCTTAAAAATGCTGCCAAGATTCCTGGGCCTTTGCTGTTCATGGAATGCATTTGCAAGGGTATTCAGATCCCTATTCAGGTGTGGCCAAAAAAAAGGAGCAAATCAACCCCAGGTGATAGCCCCAGCCTGTTCCACTGGACCAAAGGAAAGACGGTCCCAGGCAGGTTTGGGGGCAGGTCAGGGTTAGCTCAGGAGTTTCTGAACATAGTATCCCTTTGCTTGCCCCACTGTTATATGGATGCCATAACCAGCTGCTCTGTCTTCCTTTGGCATCTCCATACCAACAACTCCAACCCTTGAGAGAAAGGGTCACTACCCTACTGAAACTTGAAAGTTTGAAGGCTGAGATGTTGATGATGCACCAGCTTAATTGTTGTCTTCCCCCTGAATTTCTGTACCCACGAGCCCCTCTCTTTACAGGGCACAGTCTGGGTACAGCCCAGATTTGTAACATGGTGACTAAGAGCTGGTGTCTAAATGCTGGTGTTCCTTGGGCATGTTGGAGCACCAGAGTAAACCTCTAGTTCATGGGATACTATTTCCTTTCTAAGACTCATGTGTATATGCAGTATATATATATATATATATGTGTATATATATATATATATACATATACATATATATATGTATATGTACAACGTATGTGGTGACTGCCTCTTACTTGGGAGCATGCAGCTGTTTGTAACCAAGTGCAAAGACACTAATTAGGAGTTTGCACTGGCTTTCTCATTGCTCACGACTCTGCAGCTGCCCTCCAATGTCCTGTCCCTAGTGATTGCTGGAAAAATGCAAAGGGGAAGAAGCTGATAAATAGGCCTCATTGGAATCAATAGGAGAAGGAACTCCGAGGCTGGTGGTTAAAGCTTCGTAAGAGCGATTCCGAAGAGGAACTGTGGGTCTCCATGGCAATGGGAGGATGGAGACCAATGGGAGCCAAAGGCGGAGCAGGACTGGAGGGGAAGACTCATGGGAGTTTGGGAGTTGTTTAACCATTTCTTTGCTTGATGAAAATTTAGACACCAGCTGTAACTGAATTGCACAGTGTGTATAGATGTTCTCATTCATGCTGACATGTCCAAGGAGCTTTCCGGCCCACCTCAACCCCCATGCTGCTTAACCTATGCCACCTCCCTACCCCCCACCTCAAGCCCAGACTTCTGTAGCTGAGAATCCCTGTGTCAGTAAGGTCTGATATTTGTACATAGATTATACATACACATGTACATATGTGCCTCAATGAGCATTGGCTGTCTATCATGGATGTACATAGACTTCATAGAGTACCATAATTTTTTTTTGTAAATATGGACACAGGTAAATAAATATATAAATATATATTACTGAGGATTTATTTTAACATCATTCTGTGTGAAATGAAAAATAAAATTTTTAACAGACATCAAACCTTGCCAGTGTTTTTCTGTACTTTGCTTTCAGCGGTACCCCCACCCCACTCCCACCATATTACCTAAGCCTACCTTACTCCATTCCATCTAAGGGCTCTGTTGAAGAAAATTACCTGGGCAGCCAAAGCAATATGTCCCAGGCCACCCAGCTGTATGGACTTCTCCCAGGTTCATAAGAAGCCTGGCATCCTTCCGTTACCCTCCCTTAGTGTCCCAGTGACCTCAGGAACCCAACACCTCAAGCCAGGAACTCCCACTTCTAGCCCCAATGTCTCTGAAAGTTGTAGAGAAATAGATTTTTGATTTGGTTTTTTAAAAATTGCCTAACAATTCAAAAATGGAGTGGGCCACCCAGAAGGCAGAGTTCCCCATTACTAGTGCTCTTCAGGAGGAAGCTGGGTAACCATGGATGGAGATCACTGGACTTCGAGTCAGGAAGATCTGAATTCTACTCCTTCTTCAGGACCCTGGTCAAGTCATTTAGCCTCTCTCAGACTCACTTTCCTTCTCTGTAAAATAGGGAATGACAATATTACATGCCTCACAGGACCATGACCAGAAGTGATAGTGACAGATATTGTGCTATGAAAGCCCCTTCCCCACTCTCTGAGTCACCTCCCCTTGAACCCTCAGCCAGCTGTGGAAAGGCAGGGAAGTGGAGCCTGAAAAGGAACAGGGGAAGGGTCATCACTGAATATAAAGAAGGTAGAAAACATTTACTACACATTTAGCAGGGCCTAGGACAGTCTAACTAGAAGGAGCTGGACTCTGTCTTGCCATTACATTCTTTTTGGAAGGGAAATGTATTTCTGGACAGCAGGTGCTGAGGCAATGAGGGATGGGATGCCAGAGGGAGGAGAAACCACTTATGAGAGCTCAGCAGCCAGCACAGTCTGGTATAGATTTAAAAACAGCCACAGGAATGAGAAGAGCAAGGTGCCTGGAAAGCCCTGCACTTCTTTCCCCTTACTTTATGCCTACTCTCCCCCTTACTCCTAGGCTTGCTTGGCCTGTTGCCTCGACTAAAATGAAAAATCAGAGTCAGGTTATGTCCTCGTCTCCCAAGGCCTGAGAGAGAAGCCATCTCCCTCCCCTCTGTGGAGTCTGGGTAATGTTGAAGGAGAGACAAGAGAACCAATTGACCACACGATGTGTTTGTCACCAGCTAGCTTGGACTCCCCTAGACAGCCAGGGTAAAAATTCCAAGAAAAATCCCAGGGTGGTGGAGAGCAAATGGAAGACCTGCTGGGGGAAGGAGGGGAAGCAAATGTGTCTGTGGATCCAACATCAAAGCCCTAGGCATCCTCTTAGGCACAGTGGGGAACGTATCTGGAGGGATGATATGGTGGATAAACAATAGAAACATAGATTTAGAGCAGAAGTTCCTAACCTGGGGTCCACTGATAGATTTGGTGGGGGAGGTCTGTGAACTCGCATCTTTATTTCCACAAATCTTTGGTTTACTTCATAATCCCAGATATTTTATTTGATGTACATAAGAACATCATTCTGAGAAGTTGTCCATAGGTTTCACCAGACTGCCAAAGGGGGCCATGATACCTCAAAAGGTTAAGGACTCTTGATTTAGGCATAAAGGTGGGGAACCTGCAGCCTTAAGACCACATGTGGTCCTCTAGGTTCTCAGTTGCAGCCCATTGACTGAATCCAAACTTCACAGAACAAATCCCCTTGATAAAACAATCTAAATTTTAGAGATTGAAGGTAGCTAACAGGCCATCTAGTGATGTCAGCTGGACTCCTTGCCATCCCTCAAATAAGACTCTCCAACTTCTAACTACCAGCATTCTCTCTGGCTGGCCTCCATACCCGCAGCTCTCTCCCTGCTCATCTGGGCCTCCTCATCTCTGCCTCCTGATGTCCCTGACTTCCTTCAAGTCCCTACCTTTCACGGAAAGCCTTTCGCAACCCCCCTACTCTCTGTTAAATAACTCCAGTTTATTCTGGACATACTTTGCTGGTTCACAGTTTGCATGTTATTCTCCAAGTTAGACTGGGAACTTCTTGAGGGCAAAGATTGTTTTTGTTTTGTTTTTTTTTTCCCTTTCTTTGTATCCTCAGAGCTCAACACAGTACCAGGCATATAGTAGGTGCTTAATAAATGCTTGTTGACTGACTGACTAACTGATCTAGTCCAACCCACTCGTTTCATAGATGAGGAAAGTGCAGCCCAGAGATGCTGTCACTTTCTTAAGGTCACATAGGGAGTAAGTAGAAGAGTCAAGATTTGAACTCAACCCTCTAACTTCCAATTCAACACTTTTTCCAATGCTAGTGATGCCAGTAAATGGGGGCTTGAGACCAAACTCTTCTATAACTTCTGATGACCTTGGACAAGTCGCTTCCAATCTCTAGGCCTCAGTTTTTATATCTGTAACCTACTGGAGTTGAATTAAAGCAGATCTTCTTAATCTTTTTTCCTAATCCCTTGGCAATTTGGTGATGCCCAGGGACCCCTTCTTAGAATTATGTTTTTAAATGCGTGAAGTTGTTATTTGTCCTTCATTTTCAAAGAGGACCAACAGCATTATGGGTGACATCTTGACTTGCACATAAATTGGATTTAAGTGAGGCAGGGTTGCACAGAGTCATAGGCTTCACTCTCTCTTCCTGAGAAGAGAAGTCCAGTGGCAGGACAAAAGTCAGGATGCCTGGCAGTGGCCCCAGATGCAGTGGATGACCTTGGCATCTTCAATGTCTGAACAAGCTCTGAGCGCTCCCCACAGCACCTGCTTCAGGGCCCTTCATGGCTCACTCATTCTGCTGGGGAAATCTTCATGTGCTTGGGATAGGACCCACCCCCCAATTCACTGGCAGGTTTGAGGCTCGTCGGTTACCCTCAACCTGGTTTAGCCCATCTGCTTAGATGATTTTACTGGAGTGTGGCCATTGATGAAGCTACAGTTTCTTGGAACCACAGGTGGGAGTGGGGCGAAAGGTGGACCCGAAAGGTGGATGAGCAGCCCTGCAAAGGGTTCGGCAAGCCCTCACACCAGAGGTGCTAGAACATCCCATATACCCAAAATGCATGAAGTATGTAGGATTACAAAGGAAACCAATTACACTGAAATACGGTTATCAGAATATTATAAAAACAAGTTCACAGAGCCTCAAATTTAAAACCACTGGACTAGATGAACTCCAAATTCTCTTCCTCTCTAATTATAAGATCCTTGGGCAAGTCACAAGATCACAGGCCTACAGTAAAAGGTACCTCAGAAGGCAGATAAGCTAACTCTCTCACTTTGAAATTGAGGAAATCGAAGCACAAGGAGGTAAGTCTTGGTCACATAGGTAAGTAAACACTCTCCCTGCACTTGGGTTTCCTCATCTGTAAAGTGAAGAGGGTTTGATTAGATTGTTGATCAATCGGTCAACAAATATTTTCAAAGTGCCTTCTATTTGTCAGACACCGTACTAAGCTCTGGGGATACAAAGAAAGGCAAAAGACAAACCCTTCTCTCAAAAAGCTCACAGTCTAATAGGGAGACAACTTGCAAATAACTAGACAAACCATATATATGATCAATTGGAAATAATCAATAAAAGGAGGGTATTAATGGGTATGGGGAAAGGTTTCCTACAGAAGGTGGGGTTTTGGCTGAGAAGTGAAGGAAACCAGGGAGGGCAGAAGACAGAGATGAGGAGAGAGAGCATTCCAGCTGTGAGAGGTACAGAGTTGGGACATGGAGTATCTGATTCAAGGAAGAGCAAAGAGGCCTGGACCCCAGAATATGGGGCAGGGTAGTGTAAGGCCAATCTATAAGTGAAAGATCTTTCCCCTCCATGGAATAGACCTCAGGTGGGGCCAACAAAGGGAGGCCCCAAGCCCCACACCTTTTTGCTAAGTAGCTCTGAGCCCTTAGGGCCCTGAACAGGGTATAAAAGCTCTGAGGGTTTGCCTTTGGTGGCACACTCATTGAAAGAGTGTTGGTGATGAGACTCTGGGTGAGTAGTTGAAGCAGCACCCCCTCCTCTTTGAAAATCCAGATGTTGGTGCTTCTCTGATAACTACGAATTGTGATTTGGTTAGACAGAAATGTTGATCTGTTTATATTGTCCCTGTTTGTAATTTCTGTTTGTATTTGCTCTGAAGTTCAGGTTGTTGGATTTCCCCCCTGAACTAAGTGAATGGTATACATATGCTTAATTAAAGTAAGATTGCTAACCCCTTAAAGTTGCTTTCCTTAGAAAAGCAGATCAAAGAATCTGTGCTAGCAGCCTTCCTGTTTGCTGGTGTTATTGGTCTTACACAACCACAGTAGTGTCAAGCAGCATTGTTGTTACAGGTGGGGAGAAACTGTTAAAAAATGTGGAAGGGAGGAACTATCTATGCAGGGTTTCAAACATCAGATGATTTTATATTTGATTCTGGAAATGATGGGGAGCCACTGGAGTTTATTGAGTTGGGTGGAGATATGACATGGTCAGACTTGCTCCTTGGGAAGGTCACTTTGACAGCTGAGTGGAGAATGGACTGGAGCAGAGACTCAAGGCAGCTTGTTTCAATAGTCCAGGTGGGAAATGAGGAGAGCCTGCAGCAGGCTGGAAGCAGCATCAGAGGAAAGAAGGGGGTGTATTTAAGAGATGTCATGAAGGTAAAATCAACAAGCCCTGGCAGCAGATTAGACACAGATGGGGAGCAGAGGTTAGGGAGACAGAGTTCAGATTCAAGGATAATACCTGGGTTGTGGGCCTGGGTGACTGGGGAATAAGGGTTCTCCTGATGGTAACAGAGAAGTTTAGAAGAAAGAGTAGGAGGAGAGGAAATACCAGTTCAGTTTGAGACATGTTGAGTTGAGGATGTCTATGAGAATGTCCCATAACCATTTGGAGATGTGGGACTGTAGGTCAACAGAAAGCTGGATCACTGGAACAAAGGATATACAGCACCTCTTGGCAGTTCTAAACCCCACTGGGGTCATGAAACTGTCCCTCCTCCTGAAAATGACTTTCCATATCCCTGTTCTAGGTAAACTGTACTTTCTCACTTTCCGTACTTCAGCAGGGGGACAGGGAGAAACAGTGTAATGGGGAGAGAGGATGTGGTTGCCAACTTCTCTGCAGTGTGGGAAGGGTGAAGGGGGGAACAGATTCAGCACAGTGGAGAAAATATCAAAGGGAATTCTATCCATATGACTGACATAAAAATTGCTTGCAAGAATAGCACAAAAATCTGCATTTTTTGAGTCAACAACTTGATTGAATATTTTTTAAATGGGGCTGACAACTCTAATTCACAAAATCCCAGGGTTCGGAGCCTGAAGTGACCCTAGAGGTCATCTTGCCCCTTCTCCTGCCCTGAAGCAGTGAGAGAATTTCAGCCCAAGTCCTTTGACTCTGATTAAATCCAGGGCACCTTCTGCTACACCATAGTTCTCCCCAGGGGTTCTGGGAAGAGCCCTGTTAATAATAGCTACTTGTGACTGACTGATCAAGCAAAGATCTAATCAAGGGTTCACTAGAACTAGCTAGAGCTAGTTCTCACCGGAAAAGCTGATTGTTAAATTTTCACTTTGAGCATTTGTACCTCAGAAATCAATAAATGCTATGAAGCTGGGCTTGATTTATTAGCAGATTGTTTAGACTTAAGAAACTGATGGAAAAAATGGTAATACTGAAAGTTAAGAGTGCCATGAATACATTTTTCCTCTGGAAAGCCAGTTATTAAATATTTACCAGCACACCACTGTATGAGATCATCTAATCCAACTTTGACGTTTTTCTCAGGGTTTAGAACTTAAGTCACCTGACTCCTAGTCCAGGACTTTCTCCACTACAGAACGATCTCTTCTATGACCTTACAAGAGGCCTCAGTCTGGTTTTTCTGGGGTCAGCAAGCTCACAGAGGCAGGTGATGGACTAGATCCCCGGATCCCAGCACCAATGCCAGTGATCTGTTAGTCAGAATTCTGAACATCTCCCAGCAAGGATGGTTCAGCCCCGTAGCAGTCCTGGCCTTCGACCCCATCTTCAGGAGCATCCTTGGATTGTGACAAAGGAGAAATCCATCCCCAGGAGGTGGCTGACTGGCCTATAGGGACTGTGATGCTGCAGTGGCCGCCTTGACAGGTGCCAAACAGGGCTTTCTCTGCTGAACAGAGTGAGCTTTGCTCCGCACAGCCCACTTGGCTTAGATGAACACAACCTCCAGCCCTCTTCTCTCCTTCCCCTGAGCTTTTCAAAGGCACCGAGAACCCTACTGTTCCGCCAGAAACGGATAAAACAGGCCAGACGAAGCTACTGACCACCATCACCCTACAGAGCCGCAGGAACACATCAGAAGCAAGCCCCCAGAGAGAGGGAGGAAGAAGGTACAAGTCAGTGGGGGGGGGGGCGGTCCATCGCATAGAAAGCTTGACCCAGAGTCTGGAGGACATCATTTCAGATTTAGCCTCAGACACTCTCTGGCTGTAGGATCTTCTAAGCAAGTCATTTAACATCAGTCTTCTCATCTGTAAAATGGAAATAACAGCATTTGCTTCCCAAAGTTGTTTTCAGGATAAAATGAGGTAGTGTCCATGAAATGCTTGATAAACCTCATGTTGTTGTTCATCCTTCATTTAGGAAGAGGACCGGTGATATCACAAGTAACGTCTTGACTTGCCGGTGAATTGGATTTGAGTGAGGTAGAGCTGTACCAATTCATCAGTCTTACTCAAACCTTAAAACACTATGCAAATGCTAGCAATTATGACTATGGACCGGGGGTGGGTGGGGAACACCTAGGTGGTACAGTGGATGGAGCACTGGGCTTGGAGTCAAGAAGACTCATCTTCATGAGTTCAAATCTGGCCTCAGATACTTACTAGCTGTGTGACCCTGGGCAAGTCACTTCACCCTGTTTGCCTCAGTTTCCTCATCTGTAAAAATGAGCTGAATAAGGCAATAGTGAACCACTTAAGTATCTCTGCCAAGAAAGCCCCAAATGGGGTCACGAAGAGTTGGATATGACTGAATAACAACAAAGTTATTATGGGGAGAACAAGAGAAAGAATTATGAAGCCTGCCTCCCAATATTCAAATGGAACTCTTAACCTGGGGTCTGAACTTTTAATTTTTTAATATTTTATAGATGTGTTTTAATATCATTCGTTTTCTCCTGGTTGGTTTCCACACATAATCCTACGTGTCTTATTTTATGCATTTAAAGACATTCTTCTGAGTAGGGTTGGATCCATTTCACCAAACTGCCAAAGGGATCCATTACACAGCCAAGGTTAAGAATCCCTGGGGAAGGGGCTCCAGCTGAGCCGTCAGATGTCCTAGTGCCTGGGGACTTTTCTCTAGGGAGATCAGAAAATCAGAGTATTAGCAATGGAAAGGATTTCAGAGGCTCCTTAATCCACCTTAAATTTATACAGCCATCCCCTCTACAACTTCATAGCTAAGAATTTAGAGCTAGGAAGGATCTTAGAGGTCATCTAGCCTGACCCTCTCCTTTTACAGATGACAAAACAGAGGCCCAGAGATGTTGAGTTATTTGCCCAAGAGTACACAGATAACAATTAGCAGAGCCAGAATTCAAATCCAGGTCTTAGACTCTCAATTCAATGTTCTTTGCCCTGCACTGCATGAAAATCTCATACTTCAGCAAAATCACTTAAGCGATTTGAGTTTCAGTTTTGTCACCTGTAAAATGGGGATAGCAATGTTTCTCCCACCTGTGATGGTATGGAAAAAGTCCTTTGTAAACTAACTGTAAAGTGTTCTGTATTTATGAGTTAATATTATTATCTAATTCAACCTTCTTCATCTTTCAGATGGAAGAGTCTCAGGGGATTTGGGGGACTGGCCTAAGGTT